>NW_026612703.1:0-76580 GCF_029582105.1 Oenanthe melanoleuca
CTACATAGACCTATGAGGTCTATTGATGTCTAATCCTTATCCTAAGTTTCCTGCTGTTTATTTATTCGGCTGGTTGCATTGTCTGTGTTTCTTTGGGTCTGCTCACTAGTTTTGTCTTTTCCCATTGTAAGCCTGTGCAGAGGCAGGCTGGAAGGAGGCCCTTGTGGCTGCAAGAGGCAGCAGCCGAGCCCTGGGTGCCTCCTCCTGGCACCAGGTGAATCCTCTGCTCTCAGAGCCAAACTGGCAGCTGGCTGGTGCCCAGGGGAAGCACAGCCATGCTGGGCACAGCACACACTGCTGGCATTGGCCGTCTGCAGGCTGCCCAGCAGGAGAGAAAGGCAAACAGGACCCTGCTGGATCTCACTGAGGCACAGCCCACTGATGTGGTGATGACTCTCCTGCGTGTGGCCCCATCGTGTGACAGGTATGGGGCCCACCTGCCCAGAGGGCTCAGGGCTCACCAGCCCATCACCCTGTACAGCCTGTTCCAGGTGTCTGACCAACAGAGATTTCCAGGGCCCTCTGGCTGCTCCCTTTCCCTGCCCTGGCATGTCAGCCCCCAAGCCTGCTGCCATGCTCCCTCCCTGCCCCTCAGGAGCCTGTCCCCACAGGGCTGGGCTGTCTGGGTGCTGCCAGCAAGGGGCAATGGGCAGAGGCAGAGCTGGCAGCCAACTCAGGTCCCTGCTGCTGCCCAGTCCATGGTGCTGTGTCTTAGACCACCCTGAGACAGAGCTCTGACCCCACAGAGCTGCTGAGACTATGTGGAAGACGATCTTGTGCTCGAGCAGGACTGCGGTGTCGGTGCAGCTGAGACTCCTGGATGTGCTGGGGAACTGGCCAGAGCACAGCACGTGCACCTCCGATGGGGACACAACAAGAGTCTTTGCTGTTGGGGAGGTGTTGGGGAGAGGGAAGATGTTACAGGAAAGCCCTAGTTACTGAATTACCATGAGCACAATAGGATGGCCCGCTGAAGCTAATCCACTCTTACCAAAACAATGGTCTCGGCCAGAGAGCCTCTCCAAAGGTCACAAAAGACTTATCACGGTCCAAGATTAGATCTTAGAGTTTAGAATGTCACACACTATGCTAATATAAGGATTCCTATAGGCTGTATGTAAATACTATAGAATTAGTATTTTGTATTAGATTGCTTCTTAGGGATCAGAATATTCATGATGAAAATGGATTTATTGTGTTACAAACAGGAAGTCGTCCTCTTCTTCCTCTCTTTACTCCTTGCTCTTCTTTCCTTCTCCCACTTCTCTCCTCCCACTTCTCTCCTCTCCTCTCCTCTCCTCTCCTCTCCTCTCCTCTCCTCTCCTCTCCTCTCCTCTCCTCTCCTCTCCTCTCCTCTCCTCTCCTCTCCTCTCCTCTCCTCTCCTCTCCTCTCCTCTCCTCTCCTCTCCTCTCCTCTCCTCTCCTCTCCTCTCCTCTCCTCTCCTCTCCTCTCCTCTCCTCTCCCTCTTCCATTACCCCAATATCCTTTTATCCCATTACTCTCTCTCCCTCCCCCCTGCTCCTCTCTTCTTCCTCTTTTTCCTTTACGCTTTTTACCTTCTTTACTCTCTCTCTACCCTCCCTCTTTTCCCCCTCTTTCTTTCCCCCCTTTTTATCTCTTTAATCTGCATGTGGCTGTGCTGGGCAGCTCCTAGCAGATTCTCTTATAATAAACTGCAACTGTAGCTTTTAGCATTTACAGAGCGTCTGAGTGTTGTTCCATGCAGTTCACCCTGACACAAAGAATCCAGGAGTCTCCCGCACTTTGCCCTGGCTGTGAGTTTCTGGAACCGGCCTTTGCTCACCCCAAGGCCGCCTCTCCAGCAGCTCTCCATCCTCCTTCCCCCACTGCATCTCCCAGCCTCAGGTGCTGGGCTGAATCCTGGCCTAGGAGCAGCTTCAGGGGCACCAGACCCAGCGCTCCCCCTGCGTCTCCCCAGCCTCTCCCTGCCACGCTCGGGCCCTGCCGCACGGACACCTCGACACTGAGCGCTGCCTCGGGGTGTTTGTTCTTTGCAGGCAACTGTGGAGATGTGGAAGATCCTCCAGGTGCCCTGCATCCCACATATAGTGATGAAGTCTTTGCCCCACATATTTGTCCACCTGCTCTTTCAAGTGCTCTTCAGCACTCTGGATACACCCGTGGAGGTCGATAAATTGTGGAAGGGATGCCAGCAGCAACAGGTTCTCTGTCCCATCCTTCTGTCCCTGCCATGTCCCCAGGGAAGGATCCAGTGCTCCCAGCATGACCTGAGCTTTGATTTGCACACAGGTTTGCAGTGCAGACCCTGAAGTCCCTGCTCTGCCGAATGCAGGGTGAGCGTGTGGTGATGGCAGTGGAGTGCAAGTGTGGCTGGGACACGCTGCTGTGTGCTGACACCCACCACTATGCCGTGGGTCTGCTGGCCAGGTGAGACTCCCTGCTCTCCACTGCCTCTGGCATTTTTGCTCTGTTCCTCAGGTCCCCCACACAGTGCCCATGGTTGTGGGCCAGAGGGCCTTGTCACTGAGGGACTGCCAAGCAGACTGGAAAAGGCTGGGAGAGGAGAGTGCCCACAGGGAGCTGCCTCCCAAATGGCCCAGGCCCCCTTGCAGGATGGTGGGGAAAGACCAGACCTTTGGGAATCATCCTGGGAGAGGTTTGTGCCCCTGGCTCACAGTCTTGGTTACTTTTACTCCTGCCAGGGAGATGTCCTGTGTTTCCCTACCACTGTGTTCCCGGATCTTTCGCCACCTTCTCCGGCTTCTCAGCACACAGGAGCCATGCTGGGATCTGCCTGCCCTAGCATTCCTTGTGGAGGTGAGCCTGATGGCCAGCACTGCCTCGCTGAGCTGCCTCCCAGCTCTCTGTCCTCTCGTAGCCACAGCTGCCTGGGACGGTGCCCATGCCCTGTGCTGCTGTCTGGGCCCAGCCCTGTGCGGTTCCGGGCTCCTGCTGGCCGGGTCCCCTGTCACTGCCCTGTGCCTTTCAGGTCCTCAAGTACCAGGACTTGAGTGGAAGCAGTGGTAAATGCATCCTAAAAATCTGGTCATGGCACCTGCAGAACGAGTGCAGGGAGAAGCGTTACCTGGCACTCAGGGCCCTTCTCAAGCTCACTGATGATCCCTTGCTGGTGAGAAGGGGGCAGTGCCTCAAGCTGCGCTGGGGAAAGCAGCCCCTTGTCTTGGCTGGGCTTTGGGTGCTGGGGCAGCTGCTCCCAGCTCTCCTGCCTCCCGGTTCAGCTGCCCGAGTGCTTCGGGACACGCCTTTGGCCTCCAAGGCCTGACGCAGCAGGGTGGAGTTTCACAGACCTGTGTTCCACACAGGCAAGAAGAATGTGCAGCCTGACTGAAAGTCTTGTGAAGCTCCTGCAGGAACCAGATGGAGAGATAGTTAGGATGACAGTGATGGTACTCAGCTTTATAGTGTTCGAAAACGAGAAGCTGATAGCCAGCCCCATCACCCTGCAGCTGGCTGAGGCGCTCCTGCCACTCTTTGACCACGTAAGGATCTGTGCCCCCAGCCACAGCCACTGGGAGCAGCCCAAACACTTTGTGCCCTGTGGATTTGCAGGCCAGTGCACAGCTGAGTCCTGGGCAGCCCATGCTGAGGCCTTTTTTTCTTCCTTTCATGCAGGATACTAGCCAGGTGCAGCAGGTGTCCATACTTCTCTTCCAAGCACTGGTGACTATTCTGCTGGAAAAAGAAGAAAAGACCCTAAAGACAAAGGTGCAGCAGAGTCTGCTCCCACTCTTCATCCACTGCCATGATAAGAATCGCCGTGTGGCACAGGTGAGGACTCGTGGGCTGCCCGTGTCTCCCTGGGAGGGGGCTCGGCTGCCTCCTGCCCTGGCACCACCAGGGCTGCAGCCTCCTCCAGGCCTTGGCACAGAGCCGCGGTCCTGTGCCCTGAACTGCGGTGCCATCTCCACATCTCTGCTGCTCTCCAGGCCTCTTGGGAAACGCTGCATTGTGCAGCCAAATTTCTGGAGAGAAACAATCTTAAAAAAGAAGAAGAAGAAGCTGTGGAAGTTCGCCGAGTGCCTGGTAAGGACGGCCTGGAAGCGCCAGGCTCAGGCTGGAGCAGCCCCCTGAGCGCGGCGCTCACTGTGTGCGCTTGGCAGCTGTGGCCCAGCCCAGCGCTGCACGCAGCGGCCGCACGGGCTCTGCTCCCGGCTCCTGCGGCCCCGAGCCGGCTGCCCACGGAGCCCCGGTCCAGCGGGGCTGCGGGCCGGGCCGGCACCGCGGCTCCCCGGGCACAGCCGGCCCTGTGCCCCTGCAGAGCCCGGCCCAGCGGCTGCTGGCCGCGCCTCAGGGCCGTGCGGGCAGGGGAGGCCGGAGCCGGGAGCGGGCAGCGCCGGGCAAAGGGGCAGAGCCCGCCCCGACCCTTCTCTCCCGCCGCTCTCCGCAGCTGGCAGAGGACAGGAGCCGAGCGGCCGAGCACCTGCGCCAGGCCCTGCCGTACCTGGAGAGCCCACAGAAGCCCCTGCGAGTGGCGGCCATCAGGTTCATGGGTGAGCCCGGGCTCCCTCCCCGCCCCGCCGCAGCTCGGCCCCAGCCCCGCCTGCTGCCCCGGCAGCTTCTGCCGTCCGGGCCCGGCGCCGCGGAGCCCCGGCTGCCCTCGGGGCTGCTGCCGCCCTCTCGCAGCCGAGCCCTTGGGCGGCAGCGTGCGGCAAGGGCCCGGGCTGAACCCTGCCGGCCACGAGGGCGAGTGGCCACAGGGCTGGCAGCACCGCTGGCAGGGAGCTGTGCCGCTGGGCAGAGCCGTGACAAGGTCTGTGTTCCCAGGGATGGCCTGGCGGTGCCTGAGGGGGCAGCAGGAAGAGCTCCAGCTCATCAGTGAGGGTGAGTGAGGGCAGCGGGCTGGCAGCGGGGCTGGCAGGAGGAGCTGCAGGCCCTGCCCCGGCTGCGGAGGGCTCTGCTCCCTGTGCGGACGGGGGGCGGCGTGGGCAGAGCACAGAGATTTCAGGGGCCCGTGGGGATTCATGGCCAGCAGCTTCGGGCTGATCCCGGTGGTCCCTGCTCCCTCCTTGCCATGGCTAGAGTGGGCTGGGATGACTCTGGCACGGGGGTCTCCTTGGGTCCCCATAGATCCAGGGTGTGTCCATGGCTCTGTTCCACCCTCTTCCAGCCCCTCAAGCCCAGAGGCAAGACACCAGCCCATCATGATCTAACCTGGAAAATTAAGCCCAGTTTCCCCACAGAGGTAAAGAATTAGAGTCACCTTCAGGATCCAGTGAACCAGTGTCCCAAGAACACACCAGGTGACAACTGAAGACACCAGGAGACATCACCTCTCTGCTGCTGGAGCTCCAGGCAGAGCTGATGATTGGCACAGTTCTTGTGGCTTCAGCCGTCTCCCTGCCTGTAGACAGCTCTCTGCCTCCAGCATTCAGACTATGCCCATCCCTTTTTTCCCCCTCCAGCTCATCCCTTTGCTTTGCCTTCCATCAATAAACAGTTTGTTTTCTTCACCTTGCCTGCATCTCTGTGGAGTTCAAGCGATGCAAATCCAGGGCCCTGGAACTCACAGGCCCCTCCTGCCGTTCTCTTCCATGCTGTGTTTTGTGCAGAGACGCAGAGGAACGAGGGCAGATCAGGCTGGAAAGGTCTCTGTGCTGAAGCACCAATTCCACAACACTCTGGAGTTCAAGGTCTTGCTGAGCACCCTGAAGCCCCTGGGTTTTAGAAGAGCCAACCTGAGTATGCTCTGAACGCAGCTGGGAGGGATTCCATGGCAAGCATGGCAGAGGGCAAAGGAGCTTGGAATGCTGGAAGGTTTCAAGAACAGCTTCCTGAAAGCGCAGCAATGCTCCATCCCTGCACAGGGTCGGGAAGAGGGCAGAACCAGAGAGCATCAGGGCTTCACAGAGAGCTTTGGGTGTTCCAAAGAGCAAATGAAGCAGCAGCACAGTGCCCGAGACTCGGGCGCGTGACCGTGCCAGTGTCCGGAGCGCTGCCAGGCAGTGCCGGGATCCTGGGTGCGGTTCTGGTCCCCACAAGTGAGGAATGGCAGCCCCTGCCTCAGAGCCAGTCAGAAAGCCAAGCAAGTGGGACCAGAGGGAGGGCACCCTTCCAGTCTCTCTTGGGCATGGCTGCAAAACAGCCCCTGCTTCTTCTTCCTCCGCCTGTGCTCAGGGTGTTCTGGTGGCAGAGGCAGCCAGAAAGAACAAAACATGAGGCTAGCAAAAAATGTCGATGAGAACTTGTTTGTGTATGAGCATTTATTCAGCTGATAATTCATACCTGTACATATATACATTGATTTTCGATATCAGTGTATTGAACCAAGGATTTACAAATTGATGTGAACTATCAGGTCATTGCTTTAAAAGATTTGCTCTCTTCCCTTCCTTTAACCTTTCTGTTCCTGAGAACTACAGAGAGTTGTAAATGATAAAGAAGTTCCCTGGTATCAATGAGTCCAGTGGATTACTGACATTAAAATCAAAATCAAAAGTATACACATGCCTTGTTTACTAGCAAAAAAGAGAACAAAGGAGAAATCTAGGTTTTGATTCCTGGACATTAATAATATTTAAAGGAAATATTGGACAGAACGAAATACAATTTGGATTAAATATTAAACCAGCCCTGCAATTCTCACCCTTAATCATTTTAACAAAGTTTCTTTATATTTTAGGTACTTTAGAAAATAATTTGAAATAAAGTTCTATGGAACCATGCTATCATAAAACATCTACCCTTTCTTAAGTTCTTCACAGAGAAGAACGAATATTCTATAAATCTGCTACAGGACAGAATGCATGGTTTAAGATGCTGAGCACTACCATTTCAAACACAGAAGGTACTTAATGCAGAGATAGTCTAAGAAATTAAAAAACCAGTATTAGCAGTGGGGCAACAAGTTCTGCAGTCTTAGAATTGGTATCATTTATAATCAGGTCTGCTCTCTGCAGTGGGTTTGAGCTCCAAAGGCCAAGCAGAGCCTGCAGGGCAGGGAGCTGAGCTGTACCTGCAGTTCCAGGAGGGGTCCCGTTGGTGGCTCAGGAGCAGCTCCGGTGTCCATCAGCAATGTGCCCGCTCCTCCCGCCTGCTGCCAGTCCTTCCCTTGCAGTGCAGCAGGAGCTGCTCCCTGCCCCCGGCCAGCTCCTTTGCCTGCAGTCCCTTCCAGTGCTGGCTACAAGCTCCCTCCTGCCTGAGCCAAATGCCTGCCTGCACCTTGGGCTGCCTTTGCCAGGTCTCTTTTCCCAAGTGTTTGACTCCCAGACTTCAGCCCCAGCCCATTGGTTATTTCCATCACCAGGTAGTTTCACACAATGAACCGTTTCAGTTTTACCTCAGAGGTGAATCATTGAGATTGTGGTGCTTTTTTGCACCCAATGTCCTGCTAAGACCAAGAACGAGCTGTTTCTGCAGCTTAGTTTGTGGCTATTCCTACATCATTTTATTCCACACTGAATGACTAAAGCAAATCTATCCTTTTCCTTACTAAGTTGAGGCTGCAGCTTAGTGCAAATATGTGTGTGTCGTGGTTTGAAAAGACAGTTTTGCTAGGGAAAAGCAGGGCCTTCCTTCAAAATGGAGCTAATAAACCCTTCCCTCTGAATTAGTATAATTTTGAAATTAAGGGGCTATCAGGCAAAGATATGGGAATAGGAATAACAGTTCTTTACCAGTCTATCTAACAAGACAAACAAAACAACCACAACTATGAAATCAACACCAAACAGAGCAGTAACCCAGTTCCAGCCCTTCTTGGCCGCAGGCTCCCTTCCCTGTGCTGCAGCTCCCGGTGCTGGGCAGGGGCAGATCCTGCGCAGCTGCAGGAGTGCTGGGGGTGAGAGCGGGGCTGTCCCAGATGGGAAGGGGATGGAGGAGAGACTTTTGCTCACTGTGCCGGTCGTGGTGCTCAACAGGGTGCTTGGAGACAGCAGGCTGAAGCGAGAAGGCAGCAGTGCGGGCTCCAAGAACAGAAAAGGGGCTCCCGGCGTTGGGATGGCGGGGGTTGGGCAGCAGCAGCGCAGCAGCAGCAGCAGCAGCATCCTCTGACTGCAAGAGCGAGCGAGGGAGCAAATGCCTTCCCCCTTCTTCACCTGATCCTGATCTTGCTGTGTTCCCCCCCTTTCCCCCACCCCTTCGAGAGAAACTCTGGGAAAAAAAAAGAATTGGAGTCAACCCCTCCCCCAAAACTAGCCATCAGTGCTGCTTAGCATGTCAATGGGAAAAAAATCCACAGAGAGGTTAGGAAAACAAACCAATCCCAACAGTGTGAAAAGAGAATAAATGTCATAATCCCTTCACATTTTTCTCGTGCCCAGCTAGGGTGCTGCCTCAGGGGGTTCTAGATATGGACCAAAACTCACAGACAAATAACCTCAGTCAGATTCTATTACCCACAGATTGACAGACTGTGAGGAATTGGCTGCCACAGCCTGTCACACACTCACCAGAGCTTAAGGATCAGTGGAAAAATAGGGACAAATATTGATGTGGTCGCTCATCATGGAAATGATAAGTGCCCCAAATCCAATGTCAGTTTCAAAGGGAAATTTATCACAGATAGTTACAACTGCCCTGCTTATATATGATGACCAGTTTCAGTTCAAAGATGGCTACAGAATGGCACAACTCTGCTGACTCTATAGATAAAGACAGAAATATCCATTTCAGTTCCCACAATCAAGTATGTTCCAGGTCACTAAGTACTGCCCACATATATTTCTATATATGTGTACATATGGGTGTAATATAAAGAACCAAATATCAATGGAATGATCTGAAAATCCACAGAGCAGGAGTTCTACGCTCACTGGAGTCCTGGAGTGCCCCCCAGGGTGGAGTGGTTTTGGAGGGGAGTTTGGGGCCAGATGGGTTTGACCCCAAAGTTTGGGGATGCTGGAGGTTTGATCCTAAAGTTTGGGGGGGTTGACACCCCAGGGTTTGGGATCAGGGGGTTTGACCCCAGAATTTTGGGATCGGGTTCAAACCCCAGAGTTTGGGAACTGGGGGGGTTTGACACCTCAAGGTTTGGAGGCTGAGGGTGTTTGATCCTAACATTTAGGGTCAAGGGTGTTTTGCACCTCAGGATTTGAGGTTTGGGGCTGTTGTTCCCAAAGTTTGGGATTTGAGGGGGTTGGAACCAAATTATGGGGATTTGGGAGGTTTAACCTCAGAATTTGGAAATTGAGTGGGGGTGGGTGATCCTAAAATTTGAGATTTAGGGGTATTGACACCCCAGGGTTTGGGTTTTGGGGAGTTTTGACCCCAGAATTTGGGGATCACGGGGCTTTAACCCCAAATTGCGGGATCAGAGGGGTTGGAAATCCCAAATATTTCAAACTTCAATGTCTGGGGATTGGGGGTTTTGATCCCAAATTTAGGGTTTGGGGGTGTTTGACCCCAGGATTTGGGGGGTTTTGACTCCCCCAGGTTTGGGGTAGAGGTTGAGTTCAAAATGATTCCCTGAAAACAGCAGCAGGATCGGGATTGGGAATGAAATAGGGATTGGGAGTGGGAATGGGATTGGGATTGGGGACAGGATTGGGAACGGGATCGGGATAGGGAATTAAATAGGGATTGGGAGTGAGAACGGGATCAGGATTGGGGAAGGGATCAAGATGGCGAATGAGATTGGGATCAGAAACAGGGATGAGATTGGGAATGGGAATGGGAATGGGAATGGGAACGGGAACAGGTCAGGGATTGGAAATAGGAACGAGACTAAGAATGAGGGATCAGAAACGGGAATGAGATCAGGATTGAGAATGGGATAAGGATTGGGATTGGGGATCGGGAACAGGATTGGGAAAGGGAATAGGAACGTGATTGGAACTGGGAAACGCAGTGGGATCGGGATTGGGAATGGAAAGAGGATCAGGAATGAGACAGGATTGGGAATGGGAATGAAAGAAAGATTGGGCATAAGATAGGTAATGGGAATCGGAATGGGATTAGGATTGGAATGGGGAATAGAAACGAGATCGGGGTCAGGACCAGGAACAGGACTGGGAACAGCATCAGGAAGGGGAACAGGAAGAAGACTGAGAATAAAAACAGGAATGAGATAGGGATTGGGAACAGGATAGGGAACAGGATCAAGATGCTAAAGCTGTGACATAAATGGGTGCCTTGGCCGAGAAACAAAACTAAGATGGGCACAAACAACTTTTCCTGGTTGGGAACTGGAATTCCAGATCCTGGCAGTGTGAGCCATGCAGGACCATGCAGGCTGGGATCATGGGGGCTGGGATCACATGGACTGGGATCCTCCAGACTAGGACTGCACAGACTGGGACCAGATGGATCAGGGCCATGCAGACTGGGATTGTACAAACTGGGATCATATGGACTGGGATTGTACAAACTGGGACCACATGGACCGGGATGGCTGCTCCAGAACGATGTGAACTGAGACGGTCCCGCCCCACCCAGGGTCCCTCCCAGTCCTGCCCAGTCCCGTGTGGGGGCGCAGCCAAAACTCCCTGCAGTGAACAAGGAGCTCCCAAAGCGCTCCCGGTGTCGGTCTCTGTCCTGGTCCCGGTCTCAGGCTCAGTTTGGAGCAGTCCTGGAGCGCTCCTGGTGCTGATTCTGGTCCCGGTCTGAATCTCGATCCCGGAACAGTTCTGGTCTCAGGCTCAGTCACGGTCCTATAGCAGTGCCAGTCTTGGTGCTGGTTTTGTTTTCAGTTTTGGTCTCAGTCTCAGAGCGGTTCCGGTCCCAGTGCTGGTACTGGTGCCAGTGTTGATCCCAGAGTGCTCCCAGTGCCAATCTCACTCTCAGAGCCAGTCATGGAGCAGTGCCAGTCTCAGTTCTGGTGCTGGTGCCGCTCTCAGTCTCAGTCCTGGAGCTCTCCTGGTGCCCGTCCCAGTGTCGGTGCTGGTCTCAGTCTTGGTCCCAGCAGAAATTCAGGGCCCAGTCTCGCTTTTAGTCCCAGTCTTAGTTCCAGATCTGGAGCGGTGCTGGTCTCAGTTCTGGTGTGGATTCTGTTCCCAGTCCTGGTCTCGGTCTCCTTTCTGATGTTGGTCTCAGTATTGATGCTGGTGCTGGTTCTGGTGTTGGTCTTGGTTTTGGTGCCAAAGATTTTAGGCCCATATGGCTGATTTTATTCCAAAGTGGGATTTTAGACTGGATTTTAGGGCCTTTTTGGACAATGTTAGGCAAATTTGGATGATTTTAGATCACTATTGTGTGGATTTGAGGTCTCTTTGGCTTATTTTACGCCAAACCTGGTGGATTTAGGCTGTATTTGAGGGGCTTTTGGGTGGTTCTATACCTAAATCAGGCTGTTTTTGGACTAAGGCGTCCTTTGGCCCCGCCCCTTCCCTCTCACAGTTCCCGCCCTTTTCTAACCCCGCCCCTTTCACCTCAGTTTCTGCCCATTTATTTGCCCCACCCATTTTACTCACAGCCCCTGTCAATCATTAACCTCTCCTCTTTTATTCAGACCGCGCCCTTGTGTTTGCCCCGCCCCATTCCCCTCTAAGCCCCGCCCATCTCGTGGCGCATTCACCCTGCGCATGCTCAGAACACCCAAAAGTGCTTCACCGCCATCTTTGCTGCTGGTCCCCGGCGCGGCTGCAGCGTGTCCGAGAGCTGCGGTGGGGCTGGGGGCATCTATAGGGGATCTATAGGGGATCTATAGGGGATCTATAGGGGACTGGCGTGGCTTTACGCCCCTGGGGCATTTCTGGGGGTCTGCAAAGGGCACTGGGGGCTCTTTGGGGTCCCTAAAGGGGGTTTGGGAGGTCCATAGGGGATCTGTAGGAGCCTGGAGGGGGCTTTACCCCCCTGGGGGTTTCTGAGGTTCTGTATAGGGGATTTGGGGCTGTCTATAGAGGATTTAAAGGACACTGGGTAGTCTATAGTGGATCTATAGGGGATCTGTCGGGCACTGAGGGGGGCTGAGGGTCTCTATAGCAGATTTGGGCTTGTCTGTAGGGATTTTGGGGGTCCCTTAAGGGGGATTTGGATTTCGATAGGGGATATGGGGGCACTGGGTTTTCCCTAAAGGCACTCTGAGAGAATTATGGGGTCTACACCAGGAAGTTTTTTTAAAATTTTGTGTACAAATATGGGAATTTTTAGGTTTCTATTGGGAATTTTTGAAATTTTGGGGACCTCAAACGGAATTTTGGAGGATCCCATAGGGAATTTTTGTGGTCTTTATAGGGAGACTTGGGTCCAAACATGGGAAGATTGGGTTTTCTACAGGAAATTCTTGGAATCGCCTTAGGGAATATTCGGGAATTCAGGGTCCAAAGGTGGGAATTTCTGGGTGAGAATTTTGGGTGCCAAAATACAGCAATGAGCAGCTGGCATGAAGCCCATGAGACACAGGGCTCTGATTTTAGGGTGATTTTGGCTCCATTTGAGGGTTTTCAGGCCAGTTTGGGTGTGTTTAGGTCCATTTGGGTGATTTTAGGAAAAATGAGGTGGTTCTAAGGTGATTTTAGGCTCATTTTTGTGATATCTGGGGAAAGCAGGCACTTTCAGGGTGGATTTTACAGACATTTAAGAGATTTAGAGATGATTTTAGGCAACTTGGTGTGGGTTTTCAACCACTTTTGGCAGTTTGAGACATTAGATTTCTAACCCATTTGGCTGATTTCACGCCAAAGCTCATGAGTTTTAGACTGGATTCTAGGCCCCTTTTGGAGAATATTACGCACATTTGGATGATTTTACACCCCTTGTTGTGGATTTTAGGCCTCTCTGGCTGATTTTAGGGGAAACCTGGTGGACTGAGGCTGCATTTGGTGCCTTTTATTGGTGATTTTTGGGCAAACTGACTCCTTTTCGGAACTTTGACCCCGCCCCTTTCCCCTCACAGTTCCCGCCCTTCCCTTGACCCATCCCCTCCCAGTTCGGGGTTCCGAACGGGGCAGGAGGAGGAGGGAGGGAGGAAGAGCCGGAGCGGCTGCAGAAGCAGGAGGGGACACGGAAGGATTCGAGCGGCAGCCCGGAGCTGCCTGAACTCGCAGCGCCCCCCGGGACCATCGCCCCCCATCCCGCAGGTGTCCGGGGAGGGGGAGCTCGCCCCAAATATCCCGGGGGTGTCCCTGGGTTTGGGGATTTTTGGGGGTGGGATGTTTGGATCCAGAGGCGCAGATGGCCCTCGGGGGGACATCGGGGGGTCCCCGGGAGGTGTTTTTGGGGGTCCCGGTGGGTGCGGGCAGAGCCCCGTTGGGGGGCGGGGGGATGCGGGTCCCCCCGCGGTGGGGGTTGGGCTTCCCGGGCCGGGCCCTGCGAGCTCTGCCGGGGCCACGTGGGGAGCGCGCGGGAGCGGCGGGATCGGCGGGGGGACAGCGGTTTTGGGGAGCCCCGGGAGAGGCGCGGCTTCCCTGAGCGGGAGCGCAGACACAGGAGAGCCCCAGAAGGGCAAAGCGGGGAGCCCGAGAGGGGGGGAGCCCTGGCATTGCCGGGACCCCGGCGGGGGGTGCTGGGGCTGGAGGGGCGGCATGGCCGGGAAAGGGCTTCGGGGCTCCCGGTGCCGCCAGTGGCTGCTCCCAGCATGAGCCCAGTTGCTCCCCGCGTGTGCTTCCAGTTTCCTCGGCACTCCCAGCATGAGCCCGGTCACTCCCAGCCATTCCCTATTATTTTGGAATTTGCCCCAGCACGTTCCCAGTTGCTCCCAGTTCCTCCCAGGCTCACCGAAACTGAGAGAAATTAAGGAAAACCTCCTATTACAATTTCTAAGTGTTTCAGAGAGAATCTTTCTATGATACTCCGTTTTTAGGAGATTTTTCAAATCTTTTTTCCAGTCAGTACTCATAGAAATGAATTGGGTCAGTGTTCTTTGGTCTCAAGTTGCAAATATTCAGGTCCTAATATTTGGTCTCCTTTTGGATCCGGATTTCTCCCCTTCTGATGTTAATTAGATCTTCATTCCCTGATTTTATCAGTCTTTTCAGAGGAGGTGTCTGCAGTTTGCCAGAGGCAGAGTCTGGGGTGGATGTTCCTGGGTGGCCACTGATGTTCTGTTAATGGCCGCTGATGGCCCTTGAGCATTCCAGCTGCTCCCAGTGTGTTGATGTGTTGAGTTCATTCGACTCCAACAGCAATGCCCTGCAAAGAAAATGGAATGTTTTTTGGGGCAAAGGCAAACAAACACCCTTGATTAAAATTATAGACATTTTTTTAAACAGTTACGTTTTCCAACACCACTTTGGTCCAGTGTGTTCCGAGTTCTCCCAGCTGCCGCTAGCACAGTCCCAGTCACTCCCAGTACTATCCCAGTATGAGTCCAGTCTCTGCCAGCAGGGCCCCAGTCACTCACACTTGCACCCAGTTACCCCAGCATGGTCCCACTTTTCCCCTCAGCACAATCCCAGTTGCACCCAGTTACGTCCCAGTCACCACCCCTATGGTCTCAGACACTCCCAGTATATCCCAGTTGCCCTGAACAATCTCATAGTCATTCCCAGGCACTCCCAGTAACCTCAGCGTGGTTCACTTGCCCCCAGTTTTATCCCAGTTGCCACTGCAATAGTCACAGTGCCTCTCCGGATTGTTTTGGGGTTTTTTGTTTTGGATGGGGAGGGGAATGTTTGGAGAATGCAGAACTCCAAAGCTGATCCCAGTCACTCCCAGTCAGTCCCTATTATGATGCAACTTCCCCCAGCACTGTCCCAGTTGCTCCCAGTTCCTCCCATTTTCATTCAGTTTGTTCCCAGCTCTCCCAGTCCCTGCCCCCAGCATAGTCCCAGTCTCTCCCAGTATGAGGCCATGGCCCCCAAGTGCTCCCTGTCAATGCCAGCATGACCCCAGTAGCCTCCAGTATAATCCCTGTGACTCCCTGTCTCTCCCAGTATACTCCAGTCACCCCCAGCATGCTGCCAGTCACTCTCACTTCTTCCCACTTGCTTTCAGCATGATTCCAGTTGTTGACTGCCACTCCCAGTTTATCCCACTATCATTCCAGTCACCCTCAGTGTGCTCCCAGTCTCACCCAGCATGGACCCAGCTGCTCTCCCTGTGATCCCAGGATGATCCCAGTTGCTGCCAGCATCGTTCCAGTTGCTCCCAGTTCCTACCAGGATGATCCCTAGAATAGCCCCAGTCTCTCTCAGCATTGTCCCACTATCTCCCAGTTGCCCCCAGTGTGATTCCAGTGCCCCCAGTATGGTTACAGACACTCTCATTATATCCCAGTTTCTCCAGTAATGTTCCAGTTGTCTCAGGATGATCTTAGTCTTTCCCAGTTACTCCCAGTTGTCTCCAGCCTGATCCCAGATTCTGTCAGTGTCCCATACTCCCAGTATGATCCCTGTTCTGGCCTCAGTCCCCTCAGCATGGTTCCAGTACCTTCCAGTTGATTCCAGTTGCTCCCAATTTATCCACATTTTCCTCCCATCATGGGCCCAGTAGCTCCCAGTAACCCCCAGCCAGGTTCCATTCCCACCCTCTGTAATTCAAGTGGCTCTCAGGATGATCCCAGTAGGACCTGTAGTCACTCCCAGTATGGTTCCAGTCATTTCCAGTATGACCCCTGTCACTCCCAGATCCTCCCAGTATTCTTCCAGTCATGCCCAGAGTGAATCCCAGTCAATCCCAGTATGGTTCCAGTTGTGACCAGCCCTTCTCCATCATTACCAATCTCATTGCAGTGTGATTCCAGTCATTCTCAGATATTCCCAGTACTATTCTGGTCACTCCCAGTACAATCCCAGCCATTTCCAGTAGGATCCCAGTATGACTTTGACATGGGTACAGCTGCTCCCATTATTAACCATTGTGGTTCCAGTTGCTCCCATTTCCCCTCACTGTGGTTTCAGTCTCTCCCAGTTTATCCCAGTTCCCACCAGCATGTTCCCAGTCCCTCCCAGTTGTCCTCAACTGCTTCTGGACTGATCCCAGTTTCTCACAGCCTCTCCCAGTCACACTCACTGCAATCCCAGTTGCTGCCAGTATGATCCAGTATGATCCCCAGTATTTCTGAGCATGGTTCCAGTTGCTCCCTGTTCCTCCCAGTGTGATCCCAGTTCCTCCCAGCTGCTCCTAGCACAATACAGAAGTCACTCCATAGATGATCCCAGCCCCTCCCAGATGGTCACAGTCATGTCCAGTTCTCCCAATACAGAGTAGTAGCTCCCATTGACTCCCAGTGTCCCTCAGCGTGGTCCCAGTTCTCCCCAGCATGGTCCTGATTTTTCCCAGGCAGGTTCCAGTGAATCCAGTAAGATCACAGGCATTCCCAGTAGATCCCAGTTGCCCTGAACATGCTCTCATTCATTCCCAGTCACTCCCAGTGTCCCCAGGAAGGTTCCAGTTACCCCAGTCGAGCCCAGTCCCTCCCAGTGGTGCCACTCCTGGGATCCCCCACCCCTCTCTGCATTCATGGATCTCTTGAGAGGAGCCCCAAGGGCTGGAAGTCGCCCCCCAGGCTTCCCAGGAAGCCCCAGTTTGGATCTGCAACCCCCCAGTTTTCCCAGTTTCCCTCTCCTTTTCCCGGGTCGGCTTCCCCCCAGCCCCAGCGGGTGGGAGCAGCCGAGAGCCCCGCGCTGCCCATCCCGACCTGTCCCAGCTCCACCCCCGCTCCTCCCGCGGGCTGCGAGGGCTTCGGGAACGGGGCACCGAGGTTGTCGATGCTGCTGGGGGAGGAGGAGGAGGGATGGGAGAGGAGGGATGAAGGAGGAGAGTGAGAAGGGATGGAAGAAGGGTAGGGGCTGGGGGGTCAGGGAGGAGAAGGAGGGATGAAAGAGAAAAGACAAAGGAAGATCAAGAATAGAAGGAGGAACGAGGTCAAGCATTCCCTGAATTCACAGGTCCCCCATCCATGGGACCATCGCCCCCACAAGTGACCGGGGAGGGGGAGCTTGGCCCAGATGTCACAGGAAGTCCCTGAGTTGGGTTTTTTTTGAAGGAATTCTTATAGAATGCAGAACTGCAAAGCTCAGAAAATGCCCCTTGGGGGGAAACTGGGGGGTCCCGGTGGCAGCTGCCGGCAGAGGCAGCCTGGAGGAGCAGAGCCCTGTGTCCCCCAGGACCCCAAAGTGGGGAGCCCAGAGAGGGGGGAGCGCCGCCATTGGCGGGACCCTCAACAGCCTGGAGAGGGGCAGGGGGGACTCCTTAGACCCCCAGCACCACAAAGCAGAGAATAAGGGGAGAAGGGACCCCTGGGACCCCAAAATCCCCCACCATCCCTAAATGGGAAGAGGGAAAAGGGGGGACTTCTTTGGGTTCCTGGGACTCCCAGCAGTCTGGGGAGGGCGGGCACCGAGTAGATGGGGGACCCCCAATAGAAGTGTGACCCCCAGCAGCTGGGATAGGGGGGAAGCCCCGAACACCAAAGGGGAGGAACATTGCCAAGAGCTCCTGGGAGGCATTTTCAGGGCTGAATGTTGGTGTTTGGGAGGTTTTGATGGAGCCCTGATGCCTGGGGATTTCTAGAGATGCCTTGGGCAGGAGGAATCCCAAACACAACGCGCTCATCCCTTGTTTTTTCCCCAACCAGGATTTTCCACCCCTGGGCCCAGTGGAGGAGGAGGAGGCTGCGAGGAAGAGGAAGATGGCCCAGGAGCCCCAGGCAGGTGAGGAGGAAGTCAGTGCCCCTTTCCCCCTCTGTCCTGCTCCATCTCTCAGCCCAGCACGGCCCCGGCTGCAGGACACCCCGCTGCCGACACCGACCTGCCGGGGACACGCTGGGGGGATCTCCTTCCCCTTCCCTCTGGCACGGAGGCAAATCCCATCCTCTCCTTGTCCTTCCTCGCCCAGAAAAAGAGCTGAGCAGGGAGGACAAATCCCCACAGCAGAACCTGGTGGAAGAGGCCATTTGCAGCGGCTCCATGGCACAGTAATCCAACGGGGAGGAAGAGCCACGGAGATCCCGCACCAGGAGGGGCTGCAAACGCAGATCGCGGGGATCTGAGGAGGAAAGACCCAGCCTGGGCCGGGCAGGCGGCCGGAGATGGAGGCTGAGGTCAGATGTGGTGGTCCATGAGCAGCTTTGTGATGGGGAGAAGTGCCACAAGTGCTCAGAGTGTGGGATGAGCTTCAGATGGAGGTGCCACCTGATCTGCCACCAGAGGATCCACACTGGGGAGAGGCCCTACGAGTGTGGGGAGTGTGGGAAGAGGTTTCAGACCAGCAGCAATCTCCTCAAGCACCAGCGCACGCACACAGACGAGAAGCCCTTCCGCTGCCCCGACTGTGGGAAGGGATTCAGGGTAAACTCCACCCTCACCAGACACCGGCGTATCCACACCGGGGAAAAGCCCCACGAGTGTGAGGAGTGTGGGAAGAGCTTCAGCCAGAGCTTCCACCTGCTCCGCCACCAGAGGATCCACACTGGGGAGAGGCCCTATGAGTGTTCTAAGTGTGGAAGGAGATTTACCACCAGCTCTCGGCTCCTCCAGCACTACCAGACACACACGGAGGAGAGGCCCTATGAGTGTCGCGACTGTGGGAAGGGCTTCAGGCAAAACTCCCACCTCATCACCCACCGGCGCATCCACACTGGGGAGAGGCCCTATGAGTGTGACGAGTGTGGGAAGAGCTTCTCCTACAGCTCAGTATTGACCGAACACCAACGGAGGCACCATTAAAGGAAGCCCTGCAAGTGCCCCAAGTGCAGGAAGAGCTTCGTGCACTGCTCCAACTCCATCCCCCACTTCAGGACCCACGTTGGTCAGAGCGCTGGTGACCTACATTCCCTGGGATCCATGTTGGGAAGACACCTGCCTGGTTATCCTTTTGTTTTGTCCTTCGATTTTCTCTTTTCTCCATCTCTTTTCGCTCCAAAAGCCAAGAGGGATCGATCTGTCACCTCAAAACCTCCCAAATCCAAGTAAAAACACCTCAGTTTTGAATCGAAAAAGATCAATTGCATGTCCAAGTATTTTGTTCCCCCCTGAAAAAACTGCATCGCACACGAACCTTACTAGATTCCAGAGTTGCCAGCGTGAGAAGGGGCTGGAAGGAGATTGGGACAAGTGGGATCCAGATTTGGAGTGGTGGGATCGGGATTGTATGGGTATGGCTGGGTGGGATGGATTTAATAGTAAATAAATTTGATAGTAAATAAAACTTTGACAATTCCTGATTCTGTCTCATTCTCTTTCAGTCAGTTCCAGGTCTGTTTTCAGTGGCACCTTCTCAGCTGATTTGTGTTTGTGTCCTCCTTTCTCTCCTGCCCTTCTCTGCCTGCTTTGTTTCTCTCTCAGGGTCTTTCTTGAGCCAGGGCAGCTCCCACCAAAGACCCTGCCCTTATTCAATTCCCAGTGCAGGAGCTGCAACAGCCATGGCTGAAGTTCTGAAGGCTGGCAGTGAAATGTCCCTGTAAGATCTTGCTACACTTGGCTTTTAGCTCCTTCTGAAGAGCTTTGCCTTCAAGGGCAGGAACATCTTTTCCTGGCTGGCAACTGGCATTCCAGAGTCTGGCAGTGTGAGCCATGCGGGACCATGCAGACTGGGATCATGGGGACTGGCATCACATGGACTGGGATCGTCCAGACTGGGACTGCACAGACTGGGGCCAGATGGATCAGGGCCATGCAGAGTGGGATTGTACAAACTGGGATTGCATGGACTGGGATTGTATAAACTGGGATCACACGGACTGGGATTGTACAAACTGGGATTGCATGGACTGGGATTGTACAAACTGGGACCATATGGACTGGGATGGCTGCTCCAGAACGATGCGAACCGAGGTCGTCCCACCCCACCCAGTTGTCCGTCCTAGTCCTGCATGGGAGCACGGCCAGAAGTCCCCAGAGTTAATGTGGAGGTCCCAGAGTGCTCACAGGGTGATCTTGGTGCTCATCCCTGTCCTGGTGCCAGCATCAGTCTCACTCTCAGTCTCGGAGGACTCCTGATGTCAGCCTCAGTTTTGGTTCTGATCCCAGTGTCAATCTCAGTCTTGGAGCAGTTCCCGAGTGCTCCCTGTGCTCATTCTGGTCCTGGTGTCGGTCTCAATCCCAGAGCGGTGCTGGTCTCAGTCCCAGTAGGTCTTACAGTCGCGCCAGTCTTGGTGTTGGTTCTGGTGCCGCTCTCAGTCTCAGTCCTGGAGTTCTCTCGATGCTGGTCCGAGTCCCAGACCAACCCTGGAGCTCTCCTGGTGCCAGTCCCAGTACTGGTGTTGGTCTCAGTCCCAGTCATTGTTCCAGTTCTGGAACGGTGCTGGTCTAAGTTCTGGTCTTAGTTCTGTTCCCAGTCTTGATCTTGGTCTCCATTCTGATTTCAGCCTCTGAAATTATGGTAGTGCTGTTATGGGTGCCAGTCTTGGTCTCGGCCTCAAATCTTTTATGCCAATTTATGTGAATTTATACCAAGGTGAGGTGTTTTAGTTTGGATTTTAGGCACAGTCGGACAATGTTAAGCCAATTTGGATGATTTCAGATCTCTTTGTGTGGATTTGAGGCCCCTTTGGCTGATTTTAGGCCAACACTGCTGGAATTAAGATGAATTTGTGCCCCTTTTGTGTAATTTTAGGCCAAACCAGGCCCTTTTAGGACCACGAGGCCTTTTGGCCCAGTTCTTTCCCCTCACAGTTCCTGCCCTTTTCTGACCCCGCCCCTTTCCCCTCAGTTTCTGCCCATTTATTTGCCCCCCCTCCTCTAATCACAGCCCCTGTCAATCATTATCCCCTCCCCTTTCCTTCAGACTGAGCCCTTGTGTTCGCCCCGCCCCATTCCCCTCTAAGCCCCGCCCCTCTCCTGACCGGTTCTCTCCGAGCATGCTCAGAACACCCGTTAGTGCCTCCCGTGCGCCGCCATCTTTGCTCCCGGTCCCTCCATCCGGCTCCAGTGTGTCCGAGAGCTGCGGTGGGGCTGGGGGGATCTATAGGGGATCTGTAGGGGATCTGTAGGGGACTGGCACGGCTTTAAGCCTGTGGGGGGTTTCTGGGGGTCTGCAAAGGGAATTTGGGGGCTCTGTGGGGTCAATAAAGGGAGTCTGTGAGGTCTATAGGGGATCTGTAGGGGACAGGGAGCGCTCAGTGTCTCTGTAGAGGATTTGGGCTTGTCTATAGGGGATTTCAGAGGCTCTGGGGGTCCCTAAAGGCGTTCTGGGAGGTCTATAGGGGATCCACAGTGGCCTGGCAAATCCTATAGAGGGTCCAGGGGTGTGTCATGGTCTCTATAGGGGAATTTTGAGTTTCTGAAAGGGAATTTCTGGGTATTATGGGCTCTGTACAGGGAATTTTTTGGGTCCCCATAGGGAATTTTGGGGTTTCTGCTGAAAATGTTGGTGTCCTTAAAGGGAATTTGGAGGTCTCTTGGGAATTTTGGTGTGTCTCTACAGGATACTCCTTGATTCTTTGTGTCAGGGTGGACAGAGTGGAACAAGACTCAGAGCTCTCTAAATGCTAAAAGCTACAGTTGCAGTTTATTATAAAAAATCTGCTAGGATCTGCCCGGCACAGCCACATGCAGAATAAAGAGATAAAAGGGGGGAAAGAAAGAGAGAAGGGGGATGGTAGAGAGAGAGAGTAAAGAAGGTAAAGAGAGGAAGAAAAAGAGAGCGCCTTCCTGTTTGTAACACAATAAATCCATTTCCATTATGAATATTCTGATCCCTAAGAACCAATCTAATACAAAATACTAATTCTATAGCATTTACATGCAGCCTATAGGAATCCTTATATTAGCATAGTGTGTGACATTCTAAACTCTAAGATCTAATCTTTAGGTGCTGGCCAGTCTTTTGTGTCTTTTGGCCTTGCCCTCTGGCCAAAAGCATTGTTTAATTCCGAGTGGATTAGCTTCAGTGAGCCATCCTATTGTGTACCTGGTTATTTAGTAACTAGGGCTTAGTATCTCAAACGTGGCTTTCATTTCAATTTCATTCATGGTTTCTGTATTCCCAGAATCAGAGCATTCATATTTGCAAGATTCCTCCGTTTCATCTTCTCCAACAGTAGCCTCTGCTTTCTCCCCCAAGCAGTCTTTGTTCACTAATTCTTTGTTCAATAATTCTTTGTTCACCAATGCTTCTGCTAAACAAATTATTACTGGGCGACGGGGTGGCTCTTGGGTTGGGGCACTGATGGTTATTTGGAGTGTTTTCCAGCTTGAAGTGCGGAGTGCCTCCTTTGTTTGCAACTACATTGACTCTTATGCTCTGTTTAAAGGAGGTACAGAGTGGATTCCTTTTTGGCAGCAAAATGATTGGGAAGTTAACAGAATTCCAGTCTGCATTACATGCTGGATAGTTCCATCATTTTAACCTCCTGCCTCTTTGTGGCAGATTCTGTTGTGTTTACTTTTCACAGAATAATGCCATGGAACATGAAGATTAATTGCTGAATCCCTCATCAAACCTGTATACAGTTATGGCACAGGACCTTACAGCCTTGTTTTATTTTGTGAAGATTCAAAATCAAAATTGAACTGTTTTACAATTTTCCTATGAAATTATGTGTGGTAAAAACAATACAAAATACTGAGGGAAACTCGATGTTAATATTTTCACACATTTATGACCCAACCGCTGGTTATACTGAGCCTGAAAATTTTTGAAATTGGACCTTAGGTAATTTGGAAAACTGGCCAACAACAAATATTGTTTAATTCAGCATGGTCTTTTAAATAAGTCAAATTGCCAATGCAGAACAATGTCTCAGTAATTCAGCTGGCTTGTTCACCTTTTCTAGGGATGGACAACCTGGGTGCAAAACCAGGAGGACCCTTTCAAGAAACAAACAAGAGACACAACCAGTGTTGTGGGAACAAGATTGAGAATTGTGAATAGTATTGATTTAGAAGTATTAATGAATAAATTGGCTAACATTTCTTTAGCTCTCTGCTGTATCCAGGTTCGATTGTGGATGCAGTCAGTTGCTGCCTCAATTGTATGAGAAGTCGAAGAAACCACTTTTCCTACTAAAATTCGGAGAATAATTTGGGATAATGCCCATGATTTTGAAAAAGAATTCCAATCCTGGCGAAACTTGGTAAATTTTACCTACGATCCGAGCAGTTTTAAACACAGCCACAACCTTTGCACGGACCATATGTAATGTTTCAGTACATTCAATATTCCTTATCATTGCATTAGGGCTGAATCATGATGGAGTTATTCTCTATCCTTTCTAGCATAGAGAATGGGCCCGTCAAATTGGTGAAAAGTAACAAACTATTAATTTGGAAACTTACATTTTCTGGGAACAACGAGGGTTTAGCTGTGAAAGTAATGCAATCAGAGCTCAAGATATTTGCTTAGACATAGAAGAGAATGTCTGTAACTTTGAAAGTTATCCAAAGGAGATTCCTGAAACACTACTAGGGTATATGAGCAATGGGTGTGCATACTTTAGAACTGCTTGTGATAGTATTTTCATAGAAGATTTAGGTAGTGAGTACTAAAAATCATTTAAATCTTTGTGTCTGTAACTTTACTAAAACTGCTTGTTTTAAAATTGCTTATTTTAGTTGTGTTCAATTTTAAAATTAAATTAATTATTTGATTTGAAAATTACTTGTTTTAAAATTGCTTATATTTGTTGGCTAGCTGCTTTGTACAATTGTCCTTCCACTCTTGTTTGAAGACGATCATCCCCGCCCCATCAAAAATCAATCTGCAGGTTTGTTTAATGTCAAATGGGAGCATGTCGTCTCCTCCAAAAACGCTATCGATGAGAGTGGAAACCATAGCCAAATTAATCCCTCTGTCCGCAATTGCTTTAACAATTGCTTGTACATCCTTAGGATTTACTGCTGAATAAGTCCTCTGGTTTCCGCCTTGCCCTCCTACTCGGACTGGGAACGCCAGCGTAGCTGATGGGCCCCAGTCGGCGCATGCTATTTTTATTTTCCTCCATTCCATAAGCAGAGTTCGTTCCTTTTCTAACTTCCCCTTGACCCAAGTAGGAGCGTTGTTACTGATTTTATGTACCCTCACTTCCTCTTTGTCAAGGTTGGAGTCGGCTACGGATCACTTGTGAAACCATTCGTCCCAGCTAGAGTTTGACTCGGAGCTGGAGGTCGACTGCCTGGATACTTCCAGACTCTGGAACCTTCTTGTCAGGCTCCCGCCCCGCCCCTTTCCCTTAGGGTTGGGCTGCTCCTTCCCCCTAGGCTCACCCCGCCCCCTGCTGAGGGATGCTCCTGTCTTGTAAGGATGTGTCTCCGGAGAAGTGCACTGATTGACCCTAATTTCCCCTCCAGGTTTCTCCCCAATGTTCTGCTCGTGCGTGTCTGCGTTATCTAACGGATTTTCCCTGTTCCCGCCAGCCGCGTCTGCATCCACCCCATTCCCTTGGGGCCCGGCACCTCCCCGTGGCGCATAAGGCAGGGGTCCCTCCCAAGCCCTTTCAGACTCCGATTTAATGGTGGTGCCCCCGTCCTCCTCCACTGGCCCGTCCCAGAACAACTGTGCCTGCACTCTTCCCTCAGCAGGCAGGCCCGGGCTCGGGGGCTGCAGAGAGGGCTCCCGTGCCCGTGAATCTCTGCACTCAGCAAGACTGCTCTCATTCATAGTCTGCGTAGTCACCGCAACTGCCAGTCAGGGTGTGGCCAGAAAACAGTTTTGTGCAGCTTTCCAGGTCTCTTGTTCTTGCAGAGCCTTTTGCAAAGCCTGTACAACTTTTCCCCATGATTTAATATTCTTCCCCGAGCCTGAGGACATTGTTTCCTCAGCCAGAGCCTTGGTACATTTTTCCCATATTTCTGGGTGGAGTATATCCACCAGTCGGTCAATGACCCCAACTTGCAAAAGCCTCGACACGGCGAGAGTAAAATCTTTTGGTTTACAATCAATACCCCATTGCTTATGAATCTGAGACACGGCCTTCGTGAGAGCTTCCATCCTCCTCGCTGGTCCGGGAGTGTCCTCCCTGCCAAGCTGGTCCAGCCGCTTTGGCCGCCGTTCACCTGTCCAGGGGGTTCCCGTTTCCTGGATGCGTCCCTGGTTTTGGCACCACTTGTTGCCTCCGCCAAGGCGTGGCGACATGGTTCGGGAATGGCACGGCAGCCAACCCCCGGCCGCTCGGGCCATAAGTTCACAGACACCAATATGGCAAATGGCATGTCCAAGTTTAGGACAAACCTGGGGGGAAACTTCCAATGGAGCCCCCCAGAGAATAAGTCCCCCTCACAATTCCTCCCCCCCACTGGGCTCAGAAAGAATTTTACTCGGGGGGAAAAGTGGAAAAAACCTATTTATTAACAAACACAAGAAAAACACTTCCCAGCAACAGGAAAGTACAATCCCAGATGACAAAAAAAGTTTTCACCAAAGTGAAAGACGGTCGCTGCTGGGAAGGGCGAGAAGCTTCTTTGGCAGGCTCTGGAGGCAGTCTCTGATGTTCAGGTCCTGTCCGGAGCCAGTACAGATCTTCGAGCTGAAGGAGAGAAGGTGGGGGGGGGGAAAGCAGCAGCAGTGGCAGCAGCAGCAGCAGGGCAGCGGCAGCCGGGGCAACAGCAAGCTGGGGCAGAAGCAGCGGGGTAGCTAGCAAGCGGGCAGCAAGCAGCAGCAGCAGCCAGCAGCAGGGGCAGCCGGGCAAGCCAAGCAGCACAGCCCCTGGGGCCCCACCCCCCCCAACCGGGTGGGGAGAAGGACACCGGCGGCAGCTCCATGCAGACAGAGAGGTGTGGGGGCAGGGAGAGGAGCAGACACAACACAAACCGGGACATTCCACCCCTTATCCCACATCGTGAACGTTACACACGATTGGGATATACACCCACTAACTACAACGTAAAAGCTTTCATCCAACTTGCTCAAACCTTCAACACTTACACATTTCCTCTCATTTCACTTACTCAGTCCTTCAACACTTACATATTTCTTTCTGTCTCATCCTACAATCAGTTCTCCCTGTGGTACACATCGTGTTATTCCATCATCCTGCATTATCCACCATGTGCATCCTGGTCCTTGAGCAAAGACAATCCCACGAATGGGTTTGCCTGTACTCGAGGCAGGATTAACCCATACTGCCTTTCCTAACAGACCTCTAACATGGGCCACTGGGACTTTATCTCCATCCACTATATTAAGGGAGTCAGACTGGGCAGGACCTGCTCGGTTGATGGAACCTCTGGTGTTAACTAACCAAGTAGCCTTTGCTAGATGTTGTTCCCAGTTTTTAAAAGACCCCCCACCCAATGCCTTCAAGGTGGTTTTCAGCAATCCATTGTACCTTTCCACTTTACCTGCAGCTGGTGCATGGTAAGGGATGTGGTACACCCACTCAATACCGTGTTCTCTAGCCCAGGTGTTAATGAGATTGTTCTTAAAATGAGTCCCATTGTCTGACTCGATCCTCTCAGGGGTGCCATGCCTCCACAGGACCTGCTTTTCCAGGCCCAGGATGGTGTTGCAGGCTGTAGCATGAGACACTGGGTACGTCTCTAACCATCCAGTTGTGGCTTCCACCATGGTCAGGACGTAGCGCTTGCCCTGGCGGGTCTGAGGCAGTGTGATGTAGTCAATCTGCCAGGCCTCTCCGTACTTATACTTGGACCATCGCCCCCCATACCAGAGGGGCTTCACCCGCTTCACCTGCTTGATGGCAGCGCACGCATCACAGTTGTGGATAACCTGGGAGATGCTGTCCATGGTTAAATCCACCCCTCGGTCTCGTGCCCACTTATAAGTGGCATCTCTGCCCTGGTGACCTGAGGTATCATGGGCCCATCGAGCTAGGAACAACTCTCCCTTGTGCTCCCAGTCAAGGTCTATCTTCGACACCCCTATCTTTGCAGCTTGATCTACCTGCTGATTATTTTGCTGGTCTTCATTGTCTCTACTTCTGGGGACGTGGGCATCTACATGCCGAACTTTCACAGGTAATCTCTCTAATCGAGTAGCAATGTCTTTCCACTCTTCAGCAGCCCAAATCGGTTTTCCTGTACGTTGCCAGTTCGCCTCTTTCCATCTCTTCAACCATCCCCACAGAGCCCCTCCCGCAGCTCCGCCCGCAGCCGCCTCGCAGCCGCCCGGCTCCCGCCCCGTCGCCGGCAGCTTCTCCGGTGCGAGCCCCGCCGCCCGTCAGCTCGGCCGCCGGCCCCGAGCCGCCGGAGCCCAGGGCAGCTCGGGAAGCAGCAGCGCCCGGGGCGGACGGCTGCCCCGGGCAGAATACCGAGAGCGCCGCGCCAGCCGCACGGGCGGAGAAGCCTCCCCTGGAGCAGCTCTACCGGGAGGGCCCGCTGCTGGGGAGCGGCGGCTGCGGCAGCGTTTACGCCGGGACCCGGCTCGCCGACGGCGCCCCGGTAAGAGACGGGGCCGGCTGGCAGCGGGGAGGGAGACGGCGGGCAGCGGGGAGGGGGGCGGCGGGCGGCGGGCGGCGAGCTGAGCCCGCCGCTCGCTTTGGCTTGCAGGTGGCCATCAAGCGAGTGCCCCGCGATCGCATCTGGGAGTGGGCGCGGCTGGTGAGTGAGCGGGGCCAGCGGCAGCAGGCGGCGGGGCGTGCCGGGCGGGACGAAGGCCGGGCCCGGCAGGGTGGGTGGCAGCCGGGACGCTGCGAGGGGAGCGAGCGTGGAGGGAGCGGGGGCCGCGCAGCGTCCCGGGCCGGGCAGTGGCGAGCTGCGGCGGGGCCGGGCAGGGGGTGCCGAAGGCGCGGCGCGGCATCGGCCCCGCTGACGGCATCGCGGTCCCCCCGCAGCACGACGGCGCCCTTGTGCCCCTGGAGCTCGTGCTGCTCTCGATGGTGTCGTGCCCTGGCTTCCGCGGCGTCGTACACCTCCTGGACTGGTTCGAGCTGCCCGACGGCTTCGCGTTGGTCATGGAGCGTCCGGAGCGCTGCCGCGACCTGTGGGACCTGCTGGACGCGGGCGGGTCCCTGCCAGAGCCCGTGGCGCGGGGGCTGTTCCGCCAGGTGCTGCAGGCCGTGCAGCACTGCACCAGCCGCGGTGTCCTGCACCGCGACATCAAAGCCGAGAACGTCCTCGTCGACCTGGCCACCGGCGAGGCGAAGCTCATCGATTTCGGCTGTGGCACGATCCTCCAGGACACCTTCTACACCTGGATGGCAGGTGAGCCCAAAGCCGGGGCCCAGCCGGGGCAGCAGAGCTTCTCCCCTTTGCTTGCACAGGGGGAAGACGGAGGGAGGGAGGAGGGAGGGAGGGAGGGAGGGAGGGAGGGAGGATGGGAGGGGGAGGATCCCCTCTTCAGCCGGCTGCAGCCAAGCTGCTTTTCGGCAGGGCAGGGGCTGGCTCCTGTGGAGCTGGCTGGGAGGGAGGGAGGGAGGGAGCAGCATCGGCCTGATGAGCTGTGCCCGTGTCCCATAGGAACGCGCGAGTACTACCCGCCGGAGTGGATCCTCTTCGGCTGCTACCACGGCCAGCCAGCCACCATCTGATCCCTGGGCATCCTGCTCTATCACCTGGTGTGCGGGCACCTTCCTTTCACAACCAGAGAGGACATCGTTCGGGGCCAGCTCTTCTTCCCGCCCCGGGTGTCTCAAGGTGGGGATGTGCCTTCAAGGCACGGGAGCAAGAAGGGCTTGGGAGTGGGCAGCTGGCACATCAGCGTCCTGCTCTTGCAGCTAGGGAGGAGGTTGATCTCCTGGGCTTAGCTGGAAGAGGCAGCACGTGTGCCTCTTTGCTGCTCTCCTCCAAAAGGGAGCTTGGATGGGAGTCTTTGGGTGCAGCTCCGAGCACTCCTAGTGTGGCGTGGGCACCGTGGAATCTGGGGGAGCGTGGCCAGGAGCTGACCAGCGGTTTCTGGTTTCTCTCTGCAGAGTGCCAGCACGTCATCAGGTGGTGTTTATCTATGGACCCTGCAGACAGGCCATGCCTGGAAGACGTCCTAGAGCATTCTTGGCTGCAGAAGCCCCACCTGGCCCAGGAGACAGCAGAGATCCATCCCTCTGCACAGTAGGATCCAGGAGCCCAGCAAGTACCAGCTGCTCGCGTCTTCGTGGCGCTCAGAGAAATCCCCAGAGCGTTTCCCTGCGGCTGCGGCACGGAGCAGAGAGCGCGGCCCAGGAGATGCTTCCGCGGGTCCCCGGCGAGTGGTGGAGGGAGCGGCTCAGGGCTCCCCGTCCTATTGGAGAAGTCGTGGCACAGGGCGGTGAAGTTGCCACGGACTGGAAAAGGGGAAACATCCCCCTGCAGCTCAATGGCATCGTGACGTCCCCGCAAGCCGAGGCACAGCTGGCGCGTTCTTGTGGAGCACGATGCGGAGCCGGAGAACGCCATCCTCGAGCTGGCCGCTGGCGGAGCGAAGCCGATGGGCTTTGGTTGCGGCCCCTTCCCGGAGGACACGCTCTGCACCCCGACGAAATCAAGATGAGTCCCCAGCCGGCGCAGGGGCGGGGGGATGCTCGTGCTTCCAGGCACGGCAGGGCTCGGCCTGGCCACGCGCCGCACGTTCCCCGCTCGGCGGCAATGGGGAATATCGATGTCTCCGCCGCCCGGCCAGCTGCTTTTTGGCGGGACAGGGGACGGGTGTTGTGGAAAGGGAGCCGGCTCCTGGCCTCTCTGAGAGCTTCTGCCAGCTCTGGCTGGCACGGGCTGGGGTGGGGGCAGCCAGCCTGACAAAAGCATCCATCCGTGTGGATGGGAACGGCGGAGGGGGACGGGTTCTGGAGCCAGGCCCCGGCTGCTCTGCTTTGCAGGCCCTTGAGGAAGGGATGGGCTTACGGGCGGGAAGGGTGGGGTTTTTCCTCCATGTGAGGTTTCATTCTCGCATGGAGCGGTCACACCCTCCCCGGGCCCGTGAAACGGTGTTATCACCGTTTGGCGCTTTTTCTTATTTCCAGGTCTTGTTTGGAATTGACTTTCATGCAATTCTTCTTTGTTTTGTCCAGGAAGATTGCACCCGGTGCCCAGACCGCATGAGGAAGCGCCGGCACCGTCCGTGCAGCCCGTCCAGTGCCGGCGCTACCCCCGGGGGGCCACGGTGTGCGGGGACATCCCTTTCAGGAAGGACGAGGACCTCGTGTGGGATCAGCTCCTCTCCCCGCAGCAGGTCTCCAGAGGTGGGTATCCGGCTCCGCAGCACAGGTGGGGCGGAAGGGCTTGGGGCAGGGGGGCAGCGGGCACACGAGAATCTCGCTCTTGCAGCTGCTGGGGAGGTTGCTGTGCCGTGCTTAAGCAGAAGAGGCGCAGCATGGCCTGCCATGCTGCTCTCCTCTAAATCTGAGAGCATGGGTCGGGAGGTTTGGGCTCTGAGCACAGGCAGCAGCTCGGCCCACGCACAGGCCGTGGTAGGACACGGGGGACAGGAGCCTGCTGCCACTGACCGTGGCTTTCTGGTTTCTCTCCCCAGGCTACCAGCACCTCATGCCATGGAAAGGGCACCGCTCGGCCTGCCAGTCTGGGAGGGCTGGAGTGTGGCGGCGGGTGTTCACTTGCTGTCAAAAATAAAATCTTTTTTCTTGTCATTATCATCATCATCGGAGCGTTTCTTTCATCCTTTTCCAAGCTTTTGGCCTCCCTTCTTCCACGGAAATCTTTTTCTCTCCTTCCTCAGCCACTTGGTGCCATATGGGATGGGGGCTTAAGCAATGTGCAGAATTCAACCACGGCTCCTGTTGCCAACTGCAGCAGCCCCTTCAGGAATCCTGAGCTTCCAGCAAGGTCTGCGTGTGCCTTGCGAAAGGGAGTGGCTTGCAGTGATGGAGCTGTCAACCCACTGCAATAGCTGGGAGGAAATCAGAAGCGGCAAAATGCCATTTTCGGCTCAAGGGCTGCCCAGAGTTATCGTGTTTTCCCTCTACTCCCAAGATAGGCAGGCAGGGCTGGACCCCAGCAAGGTTCAAGTTCTTGGTGCTGCCTGGCACCAAAGGGATCAAGTAAACTCCTGTATGCAGGATTCCTACTGAAGACAGAAAGGAGATGTCGCGAGATGGGACATCCTTCTTTTCTCCTTTGTCTCCCTAGAAGCCCCTCGGAAAGAGAAATGCCTACATGGGCTTTATCTGAGCCTTCCCAGCCTGCCCTTCCCTCACTCCTGGCTCTCATGTGCTCCGCAGGCTTCACTGGCTCACTAAACTCAAAGGAGCTCTGGTAGGAGAAAACGCTGCCGGGTGTGGGGCTGTTTGATCCCTGTCTCATCTTGATTCCATTTGTCCCGCTCCCCCGCCCATCAAAGAGACCAGAGGGTCCCCCACAACTGCAGGGTACTGCACCAGATCGGGGACGCGTTCCCTGCTCCTGTCCTTGGTGACCTCGGGGAGGCTGCAGCGCCCTCCCTGTGTGCGGGACAGCTGCTGCAGCACGGCTGCGCCCGTGTGCCAGCAGCGGCCGAGGAGGAGCAGCTGGGCGAGTGCAGAGGCTGAAGCACAATCCCCGGCGCTCACAAATGAGAGCTGGCATTTCAGGGGCTGGCAGCAGAAGCTAAATTCATCTGCTCGCTGCCCTTTCTAGCCATGGCCACGCTGATGCAATCAGAAGAATTGCCCCTGCCCACAAAGCTCTCGGGTAGAATACAGGAGCAAAAGCCTCGTCTTTTGGAGCTGCTAGCTGCCACTTCCTCAGGTGTTCCCTCCAATTACTAAGGGGTTGTGACTATTTTTACCATTTCAAAACTTTCTGTGCGTCCCTGTGAGCAAGTAAGCACCACGAACCCTGTCCCCAAAGCCTACAGGTACTGCCAAGGCAGAACTTGTTCGTTTCTGTTTCCCTGGCGATTTTATCACCTCGTCCAGACTCTGAAAGCAAACCCATGCAGCACACCAAAGACTGGCCTTGCAATCCCAGGGCGCTTTCTCTGCCCTGGCTGTGTTTCTCTGCTGCTCCGCGGCCTTCGGCTGAGCACGGGCAGGCCGCGGCCCGGGACCCTCAAGATGGCGCCGGGGAGCCCCCGGGGCAGCGGGCAGGGCCGGCTCTGAGGGGCGCCACAGGCCGCCTTTCCCCCGAGCCCGCGGGCCAGAGAGGGGCAGGCACAAAGGCCCCGGCTCTCCGCCAAGCGGGCGGCCAGTCGCCAATCGCCGCTCCCGCAGCCGCTCTCGGGGCCGTGTCTCCCGCACGCCGCTGGCGCTGCACCAGCAGGGCCGCGTCCGCCTCTGCTGGGCTCCCCTGCACGGCCGGCAAGGACAGCGACGCGCTGCAGCAGGAGCCCAGCACGGACACCGAGGTGCTGCGAGGCCTGCAGCAGCTCTCCTGCCGGGAAAGGCTGGCACGGCCGGGCTTCTTCAGCCTGCAAAAGAGACTTAGGCTTAGGCTTGACCCAACTGTGGCCTTCCAGTACCTGACAGCAACCTACAAGAAAGCTGGACGGGGACTTTGTACAAGGGCAGGCAGAGAGAGCACAAGGGAAAATGGATCCAAAGGGAAAGAGAGTAGGTTTAGATGAGGGATTCAGAAGAAAAGACTTTCCTGCAACAGGTTTGCCCAGAGAAGCTGTGCATGCCCCACCCGTGACAGTGTACGAGGCCAGGCGGGATGGAGCTCAGGACAAGTTGGTCTGCTACAAGGCGTCCCAGGCACAGCACGGGGGTTGCAGCCATGTGATCTTCCAGGTCTCTTCCAAGGCAAAGCGTGCCACGACTCCGTCATTCTGGGCTACCTCCCCTCCTCATCCTCCGGCAGAAAAAGAAACTTGGCACCAAGTTCCACGTTGCAGACCATGGCTTTTTGGCAGCCTGCAACTGTCTCAACAGAGAATGAAAAGAGATGACGATACTGACACAATTTCTCTTCTCTACTTGAAATTTCAATGCTCCGCTCCTGTCCACACCGGCAAAACTGTCAGAAGAGGCGATCCTTCCCCACCAAATGCTTCGCCTCACCCAAAGAAAAGACACAAACCAACAGTCTTCTTTATTCCTGCATTGCTTTATTGCTTCTTTCTCTAATAGGAAGTCGCTTCGGTTTTAATTTCTCTTTGTTCGTTGCGTTCCGCGGGGCGCGCGGCGGCTCCTCCGTTGGGTTCTTCAGCGGAAGCCACAGAAGAACGGCCGCGCGCTCCGGCGGCTCAGCAGCAGCAGCAGCAGCAGCAGCAGCAGCAGCAGCAGCGCCTGTGTCGATCGGTTTTCCGCTCGATTTCCCGCTCGTTCTCCGTCCCCTTGTCCCTTCCACACTCCCTCTACTCCCGTCGCGTCCGGTCCGTGTTCCGCCTCTTCCAGCCCGGCTCATGCCGCGTCTCGCAAGGCGCCCGTGGGCGAGACGGGCCCGCCGCTGTGCCGCCTCCGCGGGGCTCCGTCCATTCTGGGTGCGGCGCCTTTTGAGAGCCTCTGGCAGAGCGCCGCGCTCTGCTGGTGGTGGTGCTGGAGCAGCGCCGTCTTTTGGCTCCGCCTGGCGCGGTCCCTGGCCCGGCCCCGGCCCCGAACGAGGCCCCTCCCGCAGCTCCGCCCGCAGCCGCCTCGCAGCCGCCCGGCTCCCGCCCCGTCGCCGGCAGCTTCTCCGGTGCGAGCCCCGCCGCCCGTCAGCTCGGCCGCCGGCCCCGAGCCGCCGGAGCCCAGGGCGGCTCGGGAAGCAGCAGCGCCCGGGGCGGACGGCTGCCCCGGGCAGAATGCCGAGAGCGCCGCGCCAGCCGCACGGGCGGAGAAGCCTCCCCTGGAGCAGCTCTACCGGGAGGGCCCGCTGCTGGGGAGCGGCGGCTGCGGCAGCGTTTACGCCGGGACCCGGCTCGCCGACGGCGCCCCGGTAAGAGACGGGGCCGGCTGGCAGCGGGGAGGGAGACGGCGGGCAGCGGGGAGGGGGCGGGGGCGGCGGGCGGCGGGCGGCGAGCTGAGCCCGCCGCTCGCTTTGGCTTGCAGGTGGCCATCAAGCGAGTGCCCCGCGATCGCATCTGGGAGTGGGCGCGGCTGGTGAGTGAGCGGGGCCAGCGGCAGCAGGCGGCGGGGCGTGCCGGGCGGGACGAAGGCCGGGCCCGGCAGGGTGGGTGGCAGCCGGGACGCTGCGAGGGGAGCGAGCGTGGAGGGAGCGGGGGCCGCGCAGCGTCCCGGGCCGGGCAGTGGCGAGCTGCGGCGGGGCCGGGCAGGGGGTGCCGAAGGCGCGGCGCGGCATCGGCCCCGCTGACGGCGTCGCGGATCCCCCGCAGCACGACGGCGCCCTTGTGCCCCTGGAGCTGGTGCTGCTCTCGATGGTGTCGTGCCCTGGCTTCCGCGGCGTCGTACACCTCCTGGACTGGTTCGAGCTGCCCGACGGCTTCGCGCTGGTCATGGAGCGTCCGGAGCGCTGCCGCGACCTGTGGGACCTGCTGGACGCGGGCGGGTCCCTGCCAGAGCCCGTGGCGCGGGGGCTGTTCCGCCAGGTGCTGCAGGCCGTGCAGCACTGCACCAGCCGCGGTGTCCTGCACCGCGACATCAAGGCCGAGAACGTCCTCGTCGACCTGGCCACCGGCGACGCGAAGCTCATCGATTTCGGCTGTGGCACGATCCTCCAGGACACCTTCTACACCTGGATGGCAGGTGAGCCCAAAGCCGGGGCCCAGCCGGGGCAGCAGAGCTTCTCCCCTTTGCTTGCACAGGGGGAAGACGGAGGGAGGGAGCGACGGATGGAGGGAGGGAGGGAGGGAGGGAGGATGGGAGGGGGAGGATCCCTCTTCAGCCGGCTGCAGCCAAGCTGCTTTTCGGCAGGGCAGGGGCTGGCTCTTGTGGAGCTGGCTGGGAGGGAGGGAGGGAGGGAGCAGCATCGGCCTGATGAGCTGTGCCCGTGTCCCATAGGAACGCGCGAGTACTACCCGCCGGAGTGGATCCTCTTCGGCTGCTACCACGGCCAGCCAGCCACCATCTGGTCCCTGGGCATCCTGCTCTATCACCTGGTGTGCGGGCACCTTCCTTTCACAACCAGAGAGGACATCGTTCGGGGCCAGCTCTTCTTCCCGCCCCGGGTGTCTCAAGGTGGGGATGTGCCTTCAAGGCACGGCAGCAAGAAGGGCTTTGGGAGTGGGCAGCTGGCACATCAGCGTCCTGCTCTTGCAGCTAGGGAGGAGGTTGATCTCCTGGGCTTAGCTGGAAGAGGCAGCACGTGTGCCTCTTTGCTGCTCTCCTCCAAAAGGGAGCTTGGATGGGAGGCTTTGGGTGCAGCTCCGAGCACTCCTAGTGTGGCGTGGGCACCGTGGAATCTGGGGGAGCGTGGCCAGGAGCTGACCAGCGGTTTCTGGTTTCTCTCTGCAGAGTGCCAGCACCTCATCAGGTGGTGTTTATCTATGGACCCTGCAGACAGGCCATGCCTGGAAGACGTCCTAGAGCATTCTTGGCTGCAGAAGCCCCACCTGGCCCAGGAGACAGCAGAGATCCATCCCTCTGCACAGTAGGATCCAGGAGCCCAGCAAGTACCAGCTGCTCGCGTCTTCGTGGCGCTCAGAGAAATCCCAGAGCGTTTCCCTGCGGCTGCGGCACGGAGCAGAGAGCGCGGCCCAGGAGATGCTTCCGCGGGTCCCCGGCGAGTGGTGGAGGGAGCGGCTCAGGGCTCCCCGTCCTATTGGAGAAGTCGTGGCACAGGGCGGTGAAGTTGCCACGGACTGGAAAAGGGGAAACATCCCCCTGCAGCTCAATGGCATCGTGACGTCCCCGCAAGCCGAGGCACAGCTGGCCGTTCTTGTGGAGCACGATGCGGAGCCGGAGAACGCCATCCTCGAGCTGGCCGCTGGCGGAGCGAAGCCGATGGGCTTTGGTTGCGGCCCCTTCCCGGAGGACACGCTCTGCACCCCGACGAAATCAAGATGAGTCCCCAGCCGGCGCAGGGGCGGGGGGATGCTCGTGCTTCCAGGCACGGCAGGGCTCGGCCTGGCCACGCGCCGCACGTTCCCCGCTCGGCGGCAATGGGGAATATCGATGTCTCCGCCGCCCGGCCAGCTGCTTTTTGGCGGGACAGGGGACGGGTGTTGTGGAAAGGGAGCCGGCTCCTGGCCTCTCTGAGAGCTTCTGCCAGCTCTGGCTGGCACGGGCTGGGGTGGGGGCAGCCAGCCTGACAAAAGCATCCATCCGTGTGGATGGGAACGGCGGAGGGGGACGGGTTCTGGAGCCAGGCCCCGGCTGCTCTGCTTTGCAGGCCCTTGAGGAAGGGATGGGCTTACGGGCGGGAAGGGTGGGGTTTTTCCTCCATGTGAGGTTTCATTCTCGCATGGAGCGGTCACACCCTCCCCGGGCCCGTGAAACGGTGTTATCACCGTTTGGCGCTTTTTCTTATTTCCAGGTCTTGTTTGGAATTGACTTTCATGCAATTCTTCTTTGTTTTGTCCAGGAAGATTGCACCCGGTGCCCAGACCGCATGAGGAAGCGCCGGCACCGTCCGTGCAGCCCGTCCAGTGCCGGCGCTACCCCGGGGGGCCACGGTGTGCGGGGACATCCCTTTCAGGAAGGACGAGGACCTCGTGTGGGATCAGCTCCTCTCCCCGCAGCAGGTCTCCAGAGGTGGGTATCCGGCTCCGCAGCACAGGTGGGGCGGAAGGGCTTGGGGCAGGGGGCAGCGGGCACACGAGAATCTCGCTCTTGCAGCTGCTGGGGAGGTTGCTGTGCCGTGCTTAAGCAGAAGAGGCGCAGCATGGCCTGCCATGCTGCTCTCCTCTAAATCTGAGAGCATGGGTCGGGAGGTTTGGGCTCTGAGCACAGGCAGCAGCTCGGCCCACGCACAGGCCGTGGTAGGACACGGGGGACAGGAGCCTGCTGCCACTGACCGTGGCTTTCTGGTTTCTCTCCCCAGGCTACCAGCACCTCATGCCATGGAAAGGGCACCGCTCGGCCTGCCAGTCTGGGAGGGCTGGAGTGTGGCGGCGGGTGTTCACTTGCTGTCAAAAATAAAATCTTTTTTCTTGTCATTATCATCATCATCGGAGCGTTTCTTTCATCCTTTTCCAAGCTTTTGGCCTCCCTTCTTCCACGGAAATCTTTTTCTCTCCTTCCTCAGCCACTTGGTGCCATATGGGATGGGGGCTTAAGCAATGTGCAGAATTCAACCACGGCTCCTGTTGCCAACTGCAGCAGCCCCTTCAGGAATCCTGAGCTTCCAGCAAGGTCTGCGTGTGCCTTGCGAAAGGGAGTGGCTTGCAGTGATGGAGCTGTCAACCCACTGCAATAGCTGGGAGGAAATCAGAAGCGGCAAAATGCCATTTCGGCTCAAGGGCTGCCCAGAGTTATCGTGTTTTCCCTCTACTCCCAAGATAGGCAGGCAGGGCTGGACCCCAGCAAGGTTCAAGTTCTTGGTGCTGCCTGGCACCAAAGGGATCAAGTAAACTCCTGTATGCAGGATTCCTACTGAAGACAGAAAGGAGATGTCGCGAGATGGGACATCCTTCTTTTCTCCTTTGTCTCCCTAGAAGCCCCTCGGAAAGAGAAATGCCTACATGGGCTTTATCTGAGCCTTCCCTCACTCCTGGCTCTCATGTGCTCCGCAGGCTTCACTGGCTCACTAAACTCAAAGGAGCTCTGGTAGGAGAAAACGCTGCCGGGTGTGGGGCTGTTTGATCCCTGTCTCATCTTGATTCCATTTGTCCCGCTCCCCCGCCCATCAAAGAGACCAGAGGGTCCCCCACAACTGCAGGGTACTGCACCAGATCGGGGACGCGTTCCCTGCTCCTGTCCTTGGTGACCTCGGGGAGGCTGCAGCGCCCTCCCTGTGTGCGGGACAGCTGCTGCAGCACGGCTGCGCCCGTGTGCCAGCAGCGGCCGAGGAGGAGCAGCTGGGCGAGTGCAGAGGCTGAAGCACAATCCCCGGCGCTCACAAATGAGAGCTGGCATTTCAGGGGCTGGCAGCAGAAGCTAAATTCATCTGCTCGCTGCCCTTTCTAGCCATGGCCACGCTGATGCAATCAGAAGAATTGCCCCTGCCCAGAAAGCTCTCGGGTAGAATACAGGAGCAAAAGCCTCGTCTTTTGGAGCTGCTAGCTGCCACTTCCTCAGGTGTTCCCTCCAATTACTAAGGGGTTGTGACTATTTTTACCATTTCAAAACTTTCTGTGCGTCCCTGTGAGCAAGTAAGCACCACGAACCCTGTCCCTCAAAGCCTACAGGTACTGCCAAGGCAGAACTTGTTCGTTTCTGTTTCCCTGGCGATTTTATCATCTCGTCCAGACTCTGAAAGCAAACCCATGCAGCACACCAAAGACTGGCCTTGCAATCCCAGGGCGCTTTCTCTGCCCTGGCTGTGTTTCTCTGCTGCTCCGCGGCCTTCGGCTGAGCACGGGCAGGCCGCGGCCCGGGACCCTCAAGATGGCGCCGGGGAGCCCCCGGGGCAGCGGGCAGGGCCGGCTCTGAGGGGCGCCACAGGCCGCCTTTCCCCCGAGCCCGCGGGCCAGAGAGGGGCAGGCACAAAGGCCCCGGCTCTCCGCCAAGCGGGCGGCCAATCGCCAATCGCCGCTCCCGCAGCCGCTCTCGGGGCCGTGTCTCCCGCACGCCGCTGGCGCTGCACCAGCAGGGCCGCGTCCGCCTCTGCTGGGCTCCCCTGCACGGCCGGCAAGGACAGCGACGCGCTGCAGCAGGAGCCCAGCACGGACACCGAGGTGCTGCGAGGCCTGCAGCAGCTCTCCTGCCGGGAAAGGCTGGCACGGCCGGGCTTCTTCAGCCTGCAAAAGAGACTTAGGCTTAGGCTTGACCCAACTGTGGCCTTCCAGTACCTGACAGCAACCTACAAGAAAGCTGGACGGGGACTTTGTACAAGGGCAGGCAGAGAGAGCACAAGGGAAAATGGATCCAAAGGGAAAGAGAGTAGGTTTAGATGAGGGATTCAGAAGAAAAAGACTTTCCTGCAACAGGTTGCCCAGAGAAGCTGTGCATGCCCCACCCTGACAGTGTACGAGGCCAGGCGGGATGGAGCTCAGGACAAGTTGGTCTGCTACAAGGCGTCCCAGGCACAGCACGGGGGTTGCAGCCATGTGATCTTCCAGGTCTCTTCCAAGGCAAAGCGTGCCACGACTCCGTCATTCTGGGCTACCTCCCCTCCTCATCCTCTGGCAGAAAAAGAAACTTGGCACCAAGTTCCACGTTGCAGACCATGGCTTTTGGCAGCCTGCAACTGTCTCAACAGAGAATGAAAAGAGATGACGATACTGACACAATTTCTCTTTTCTACTTGAAATTTCAATGCTCCGCTCCTGTCCACACCGGCAAAACTGTCAGAAGAGGCGATCCTTCCCCACCAAATGCTTCGCCTCACCCAAAGAAAAAGACACAAACCAACAGTCTTCTTTATTCCTGCATTGCTTTATTTGCTTCTTTCTCTAATAGGAAGTCGCTTCGGTTTTAATTTCTCTTTGTTCGTTGCGTTCCGCGGGGCGCGCGGCGGCTCCTCCGTTGGGTTCTTCAGCGGAAGCCACAGAAGAACGGCCGCGCGCTCCGGCGGCTCAGCAGCAGCAGCAGCAGCAGCAGCAGCAGCAGCAGCGCCTGTGTCGATCGGTTTTCCGCTCGATTTCCCGCTCGTTCTCCGTCCCCTTGTCCCTTCCACACTCCCTCTACTCCCGTCGCGTCCGGTCCGTGTTCCGCCTCTTCCAGCCCGGCTCATGCCGCGTCTCGCAAGGCGCCCGTGGGCGAGACGGGCCCGCCGCTGTGCCGCCTCCGCGGGGCTCCGTCCATTCTGGGTGCGGCGCCTTTTGAAGAGCCTCTGGCAGAGCGCCGCGCTCTGCTGGTGGTGGTGCTGGAGCAGCGCCGTCTTTTGGCTCCGCCTGGCGCGGTCCCTGGCCCGGCCCCGGCCCCGGCCCCGAACGAGGCCCCTCCCGCAGCTCCGCCCGCAGCCGCCTCGCAGCCGCCCGGCTCCCGCCCCGTCGCCGGCAGCTTCTCCGGTGCGAGCCCCGCCGCCCGTCAGCTCGGCCGCCGGCCCCGAGCCGCCGGAGCCCAGGGCGGCTCGGGAAGCAGCAGCGCCCGGGGCGGACGGCTGCCCCGGGCAGAATGCCGAGAGCGCCGCGCCAGCCGCACGGGCGGAGAAGCCTCCCCTGGAGCAGCTCTACCGGGAGGGCCCGCTGCTGGGGAGCGGCGGCTGCGGCAGCGTTTACGCCGGGACCCGGCTCGCCGACGGCGCCCCGGTAAGAGACGGGGCCGGCTGGCAGCGGGGAGGGAGACGGCGGGCAGCGGGGAGGGGGGCGGCGGGCGGCGGGCGGCGGGCGGCGAGCTGAGCCCGCCGCTCGCTTTGGCTTGCAGGTGGCCATCAAGCGAGTGCCCCGCGATCGCATCTGGGAGTGGGCGCGGCTGGTGAGTGAGCGGGGCCAGCGGCAGCAGGCGGCGGGGCGTGCCGGGCGGGACGAAGGCCGGGCCCGGCAGGGTGGGTGGCAGCCGGGACGCTGCGAGGGGAGCGAGCGTGGAGGGAGCGGGGGCCGCGCAGCGTCCCGGGCCGGGCAGTGGCGAGCTGCGGCGGGGCCGGGCAGGGGGTGCCGAAGGCGCGGCGCGGCATCGGCCCCGCTGACGGCGTCGCGGATCCCCCGCAGCACGACGGCGCCCTTGTGCCCCTGGAGCTGGTGCTGCTCTCGATGGTGTCGTGCCCTGGCTTCCGCGGCGTCGTACACCTCCTGGACTGGTTCGAGCTGCCCGACGGCTTCGCGCTGGTCATGGAGCGTCCGGAGCGCTGCCGCGACCTGTGGGACCTGCTGGACGCGGGCGGGTCCCTGCCAGAGCCCGTGGCGCGGGGGCTGTTCCGCCAGGTGCTGCAGGCCGTGCAGCACTGCACCAGCCGCGGTGTCCTGCACCGCGACATCAAGGCCGAGAACGTCCTCGTCGACCTGGCCACCGGCGACGCGAAGCTCATCGATTTCGGCTGTGGCACGATCCTCCAGGACACCTTCTACACCTGGATGGCAGGTGAGCCCAAAGCCGGGGCCCAGCCGGGGCAGCAGAGCTTCTCCCCTTTGCTTGCACAGGGGGAAGACGGAGGGAGGGAGCGACGGAGGGAGGGAGGGAGGGAGGGAGGGAGGGAGGGAGGGAGGGAGGGAGGGAGGGAGGGAGGGAGGATGGGAGGGGGAGGATCCCTCTTCAGCCGGCTGCAGCCAAGCTGCTTTTCGGCAGGGCAGGGGCTGGCTCTTGTGGAGCTGGCTGGGAGGGAGGGAGGGAGCAGCATCGGCCTGATGAGCTGTGCCCGTGTCCCATAGGAACGCGCGAGTACTACCCGCCGGAGTGGATCCTCTTCGGCTGCTACCACGGCCAGCCAGCCACCATCTGGTCCCTGGGCATCCTGCTCTATCACCTGGTGTGCGGGCACCTTCCTTTCACAACCAGAGAGGACATCGTTCGGGGCCAGCTCTTCTTCCCGCCCCGGGTGTCTCAAGGTGGGGATGTGCCTTCAAGGCACGGCAGCAAGAAGGGCTTTGGGAGTGGGCAGCTGGCACATCAGCGTCCTGCTCTTGCAGCTAGGGAGGAGGTTGATCTCCTGGGCTTAGCTGGAAGAGGCAGCACGTGTGCCTCTTTGCTGCTCTCCTCCAAAAGGGAGCTTGGATGGGAGGCTTTGGGTGCAGCTCCGAGCACTCCTAGTGTGGCGTGGGCACCGTGGAATCTGGGGGAGCGTGGCCAGGAGCTGACCAGCGGTTTCTGGTTTCTCTCTGCAGAGTGCCAGCACCTCATCAGGTGGTGTTTATCTATGGACCCTGCAGACAGGCCATGCCTGGAAGACGTCCTAGAGCATTCTTGGCTGCAGAAGCCCCACCTGGCCCAGGAGACAGCAGAGATCCATCCCTCTGCACAGTAGGATCCAGGAGCCCAGCAAGTACCAGCTGCTCGCGTCTTCGTGGCGCTCAGAGAAATCTCCAGAGCGTTTCCCTGCGGCTGCGGCACGGAGCAGAGAGCGCGGCCCAGGAGATGCTTCCGCGGGTCCCCGGCGAGTGGTGGAGGGAGCGGCTCAGGGCTCCCCGTCCTATTGGAGAAGTCGTGGCACAGGGCGGTGAAGTTGCCACGGACTGGAAAAGGGGAAACATCCCCCTGCAGCTCAATGGCATCGTGACGTCCCCGCAAGCCGAGGCACAGCTGGCGTGTTCTTGTGGAGCACGATGCGGAGCCGGAGAACGCCATCCTCGAGCTGGCCGCTGGCGGAGCGAAGCCGATGGGCTTTGGTTGCGGCCCCTTCCCGGAGGACACGCTCTGCACCCCGACGAAATCAAGATGAGTCCCCAGCCGGCGCAGGGGCGGGGGGACGCTCGTGCTTCCAGGCACGGCAGGGCTCGGCCTGGCCACGCGCCGCACGTTCCCCGCTCGGCGGCAATGGGGAATATCGATGTCTCCGCCGCCCGCCCAGCTTTTTGGCGGGACAGGGGACGGGTGTTGTGGAAAGGGAGCCGGCTCCTGGCCTCTCTGAGAGCTTCTGCCAGCTCTGGCTGGCACGGGCTGGGGTGGGGGCAGCCAGCCTGACAAAAGCATCCATCCGTGTGGATGGGAACGGCGGAGGGGGACGGGTTCTGGAGCCAGGCCCCGGCTGCTCTGCTTTGCAGGCCCTTGAGGAAGGGATGGGCTTACGGGCGGGAAGGGTGGGGTTTTTCCTCCATGTGAGGTTTCATTCTCGCATGGAGCGGTCACACCCTCCCCAGGCCCGTGAAACGGTGTTATCACCGTTTGGCGCTTTTTCTTATTTCCAGGTCTTGTTTGGAATTGACTTTCATGCAATTCTTCTTTGTTTTGTCCAGGAAGATTGCACCCGGTGCCCAGACCGCATGAGGAAGCGCCGGCACCGTCCGTGGAGCCCGTCCAGTGCCGGCGCTACCCCGGGGGGGCCACGGTGTGCGGGGACATCCCTTTCAGGAAGGACGAGGACCTCGTGTGGGATCAGCTCCTCTCCCCGCAGCAGGTCTCCAGAGGTGGGTATCCGGCTCCGCAGCACAGGTGGGGCGGAAGGGCTTGGGGCAGGGGGCAGCGGGCACAGGAGAATCTCGCTCTTGCAGCTGCTGGGGAGGTTGCTGTGCCGTGCTTAAGCAGAAGAGGTGCAGCATGGCCTGCCATGCTGCTCTCCTCTAAATCTGAGAGCATGGGTCGGGAGGTTTGGGCTCTGAGCACAGGCAGCAGCTCGGCCCACGCACAGGCCGTGGTAGGACACGGGGGACAGGAGCCTGCTGCCACTGACCGTGGCTTTCTGGTTTCTCTCCCCAGGCTACCAGCACCTCATGCCATGGAAAGGGCACCGCTCGGCCTGCCAGTCTGGGAGGGCTGGAGTGTGGCGGCGGGTGTTCACTTGCTGTCAAAAATAAAATCTTTTTCTTGTCATTATCATCATCATCGGAGCGTTTCTTTCATCCTTTTCCAAGCTTTTGGCCTCCCTTCTTCCACGGAAATCTTTTTCTCTCCTTCCTCAGCCACTTGGTGCCGTATGGGATGGGGGCTTAAGCAATGTGCAGAATTCAAGCACGGCTCCTGTTGCCAACTGCAGCAGCCCCTTCAGGAATCCTGAGCTTCCAGCAAGGTCTGCGTGTGCCTTGCGAAAGGGAGTGGCTTGCAGTGTGGAGCTGTCAACCCACTGCAATAGCTGGGAGGAAATCAGAAGCGGCAAAATGCCATTTTGGCTCAAGGGCTGCCCAAATTTGTCATCCTTCTCCCTTCCCTGCAATTGATCAATATACCCAGGGAAAACAACTCAATGTTCTGCAAGACCCCATTTTAACATGGCAGTGTAGGAGTTCTTTGTTTGTCATATCCCTTTTACTGGCAGCAGAGTTTACCAAATCCATCAACATGCAGGCATCTTGTCTTGCACCTGGTCCCAGATATACCACACCCAGCACTCTGCATGGCGTGGTACCCTGCCCTCTTTCCCAGCCCTCCCCATACCTCTCACTGTTCCCTGAACTGCCCAGGAAGGAAAAGCCACTTTGCAGGGCAGACTGTGGCGCCTGCTTGAGGATTCCAAACCCACACTATTTTTACAAATTACTTGTGGGATAAGCATATCCAGGTCACATCCTCAGTTGAAGTTATCCTGCTCTCCCTCTACTCCCCTGTTCCCCACAGACAAGAAGGCGGCTTGTGCTAGAAGAAAACTGTTTATTTTTTTAAACAGAACTTTTTTTCAACCCTTGTTCCTCAGGGTTTTCATTTTTTTTTGAAAAGATACAGTATTATCTGAACAACCTCTGCGCATACATACATATATATATAAAATATATGTGTGTGCATATATTTATAAACTTAAATAATCCTGCAAACTTGTGTTACTCATAGTAGCCCTTCCTGCTTTGTAACAGAGAAGAAAACTCCAACAAAGGGCAAAAATGCAGCCCCTCTCAACCAGAGGAACCGAACCACATCCATCTACAGCTGGAGAGCATCCCACCAGCTCCAGCTGGGAGGCTTTAACTTGAGTGTAAATGCATCTTTTTACAGCATTTCTAGACAGTGGCCATTGCTAGACAGGGCTGTGCTGGGACTTGTGCCACCATCCCTTGTGCCCATCCCTTGGGGAGAGCACACCAAGGACAAGGAGCATCCCTTTAACAGGTGGAAAGTGGTCCTCACTCTGCACGTGGGCTGTGACTTGCTAATACAATTAAATACCTTACAGGCAGAACTGGAGACAAGCAAAAAAGGCAAGGAGATGTCTTTCTCAGAGACGTGGCCACAGTAACACAGACCAGCTGCCCAGAGCATGTTCCTGCATATTCGAGAGTCACTGAGCAAGAAACCTCTCAGAGGAAATGTTTTTTTCCATCTGAGAGCTCCTCCCTGCCTTTCAGGAAAAACATTAACACAAACTGGTTGACACAAAGTAGAGCCAGAGGTCCAAGGTGGCTGACTGGGAGACAGAACATTTCTAGTGTTAGCTACGATAGCTATCATTATCATCAAAGTAGGAATCACAATCTGAATCATTATCAATCATAAAGTTGTCTTCATCAAGGTCATCATCATCATCATAGTCTTCCTGCCACTGTGGATCATACTCCTCATCTTCAACCTCCTTGTCACCTTCATCTGTGTTGAGGGAGTCACACAGGATGATACGTTTTTGCCTGTTGAGAAGGAGAGCATAAGAGCAGAGCCTCTGCTGTGAGCATGAGTCACCACCTAGCCCCACAACACCCCACTGTCATTGTCTCAGCATCTTCACCCTAAGAAACTCAAGGGAGTCCAGGTAGAGTAACTTCCATAACTGAGTCTGCCAGTGATAGAGCTTTCTTGATCATAGCTGCATACAAGGAGAGGTTTTGCTGGTTTCCCTACACCTCTATATCACTTAAATTGCTACCTCAAACCACAAAACAGGATGCAAATAATCAGTGTCTGTCATTCACTCTTGTACGTCAGTGAGCACAGGAGAAAACTCTGCTCACCTGATTTTGTCGGTACTCACTCACCTCCTCGTTACCCCACTAAGAAAACTCACCCTGTACATGCAAGGGCTGAAGCAGGCACATTTGCAAGTTTCAACTTTCTCTGGACAGCATCTCCTGAAGCCTGGAGCCCAACATGGAAATCCTATTAGCAGGAAAGAACAGCCAAAAGAGACAGAGAAACAGTATGTACTTTGGGGTGCAAACCCCTACCCTGCACACACACAATCTTGAGTCTATCCCCTCAGCTGATCAAGCCCTTTAGTTTGCCCACAATCAAATCAGACCAGAGGAAGACAAGCCAGGAGCAGCCATGTGGCCTTCACCTGTGTGGAGTGCCAGAGAATTGCAAAGAGACGCTCCTTGATCTGCCGCACCAACTCCAAACCCACGTGTAAGTGCTCTGCTTTCAGGAGCTGAAGAGAGGTGGCCAAATCCTGGTACTACAGCAGGGTTTCCTCTGCAATTCAAGGCCAACAAAGTCATGCTGCATCCCACACTCTTGAGCAGAGACCAAGTCCTTGGCTCTGATTGTGAAGCCAGCCATAGCTGCTTAGATCTCCTGTGCGCATGCATCCCTCTTTCAGAACAGAACGTGTTGCTTTTTACTGCATCAATCTCCAATGGCAGCCAAACTGCTCCAGTGGACTTCCTCAGAAATGACATCAAGAAGGCAAAAATGGACTGGGAGAAGTGAGGCTAGCTGGGTGTTGATATATATACTATTGCCCCTCTACAGAGCTGCTGCTCTTTCACTACAGCTGGAAATGCTAGTCACAACTCCCAAGAGGCTACAGGACTTACCCAGAAGGATCTGCAGAGCATTAGTGAGCAGCTCCAGGCTCTCAGTTTGCTGTTCCACAATATCCATGCTCTCAGTATCCTGGTTATAGTAGCTGTATACACAGGAGTAGGCCAGCACCTGGAAAAGTATAGATCATATTGTTAAGCACCCTCCTTCAGCTTCAGAGTGGGCAAGAAGGGAGCAGCATCAAACCCTTCCAGGCCTCATTATTATCAGTGTCCTCTGGCCTGTGGGCATAGCCCAGTGACCCATTATGACAAGTGACAGCAGTGCCAGGCTTACTAGAGCTACAGGCAGGATTGGAAATGAATGTGCAATTATTTTATATTGAACTCTAAAAATAACTGATTGTTCCTACCTGCAAACCGCTACAAGAACACAGACTGTAAATGCATAACAAATGTGACTGACCAGTGGGCAGCATCAAACCCACCAGCACACAGGACTAGGCAACGCTGGCCAGCCCAGGCTGAACAAAAGTGGCAGTGAACTAAGAGAATGGAGCCCAAAGGGAAGCAGGCATGGTGCTTTACAGCACCAAGAGCCCACAACAAAGGCATTTCAACAAGTGGCAAACTCCAGTTATGAATTAATGACCCCTAAAGCCATATAGGCACCCAGAAGAGAATGAGATCCTGTTTCCATTTAAAGAAATGGACATTTTCATGTCAGAAAATTCAGTATCTGCAGCAACAAGCAACAGTAATGTGTACCCAAGGAAACTCAGGGGCTAACACAGTGAGAAGACATAATAGGGTCAGGCACCTTTGTCCCACATACCTCTCTCAAAATCAAGCCTACCTGCAAAACCAAGGTGTATATGCAAAGTCAGTATGGCAAAGACAATTCCCACCTCCTGCCAATGTTTCAGGACGGAGCAGGTATTACAGGCCTAAGGTGTCACAGGTTTACTGCACACACACATTGGCTGCACTACAAATTCTTTTTAATGTGACTGTGAGGACATGCAGTAGGTAACTCACTACTTCCAAAATATCTACAGTTTGTGAAATAAAATTAGGAAAAGAAAATCATAACATGAGCATCAAGAGGAACTTCCTGACTTTAACACAGAATCAGGAGAGCTTTCAAAGTGCCTTCACTGAGGCATTTCTAATAGGAATGGACCAAACCCAGTGGATGAAAACCCTTAATACAGACTTTGTGTTGATTCCATGGTGTCAGCTTGAGCTGAGCTCCAAATCCTATGACTTGACTGTAAGGAACACTGCAAACAGAGCTCAACTCAGACTCAAAATAGGGAAGGGCAGACATGAGTTCTTCCCCTGTCCTGATGCTGCTCCTCCCCTCAAGCCTTTTCCATCTCCTCTTGTTTGGAAAAGAACAAGGTTGATGTCCCCTCACTTTAAGAAAGGCATGACACACACCAACAGAATTAAGTCTAAATCTCAGCAAGACTATATTATCCAGCCTCACCTTCCGTGCCTGTTCTAGCACTTTGCAGGCATCAAGAACAAAGGTCAAGTTCCTTATTTTTGGTATCTCTCTGATGGAAGAAATGCTGTTCCTCAGACTTGTGGCAAATTCCTGCAATAACCAAAGGAGGAGAGAAAAAAGTCAGTGTCACTGTCAAGCTCCACAAGATTGAAAAAACAGCACCCTCCACACAAATAATTGCTAAGCATTCTGAAGTGCCATCTCAGAAGATGCAGGCAGCAGCAGAGCATTTAATGCATCCAACTATAACATTTCTACTGTGCCATCACTTCAACCTTTTACAGCACCTCAGCTCTGAGCAGGGCTCAGTCTTCAGTCACCATTGCTTCCAACTCCTACACCACTCTGAGCCCCTGAACACCACGAGTCAGGTGCTCGGTTTCTACAAAAGACTGGTTAAAAGAAAGCAGCCAAGGACTACTCCTTCATGTCAGAGCCAGGGCAAAATGATCATCCAGTGATCCCCACCTGGATGTGAAGCCTGCTTCTAAGCAGAGAAGACACTGACACAACAGCAAGTGCCCTGCTCACCAGAGCTGAGCAGCAGTCAGCATCTGCAAAGGAAGGAGGAGACCTCACCCTTGCATGATGATGAAAGGTGCATCTCTCATTGTAATCTTGGAAACGCTTCTCCTGCCAAGCTGCTTTACTCACCTGAAAGGAAAGGTACAGGAACTTGTAGCATCTCCCTCAAGTACCAGGGTTTCCTGGAAATGCCAGTATTACTGGCAAATTCACAAAGTCCAGAGTAAGGGCCCAAGTGGAATCCTTACCATCTCTGAGAGGCTACAGGAGCCTCTGAACATGAGCATGAACCAAGGAGATACAGCAAACCACTCACCATAGCAGAGCAGTTGTAATAATCCTTGTGATTCGGCCTCCAGGGCTTGAGGCAGCGCCAGCAGAAGCCGTGGTTACACTTTGCACATGTCATACTGCAGAAGGATAATGGGAATCAGTCCTGACAGCCACTTGCTGTCAGACAGCTCCTGACAGCACTCCCCTGCACCACAGCCAGGGACTGTGTCACCCAGTCACAAACACAGCAGCAAACAAAACTGTATACTTACTGCAAGCACCCCTCGTTTTTCTCTATCTGAGCCTGGCAGTTTGGGCAGTGCTTTGAAATGAGCTTAGCCAGATGTTTGCTTTGGGCTTCACTTGTCATTCCCTCATAGTATCCACCATCATCCACCCACCGAGACATGTGGCTGCAGCTGGCAGGATAATGGGCCTGAGAGAGAGGAAAAGACAATCCTGAGAGAGAGAAAAACAAAAGAAAACCACACAAAAGCAGAAGGGTGTGTGCCAAACCTAAAATAGTACAGCCTGTGATCCAGCTCAGCCTCACCTCTGGGAAGTTGCAGTTGAAGCAGGATATCCAGGAGCACTTGGAACAGGCTGCTCCATAACCAAGTCCATCCTTAAAGAGGATCTGATCACAACCCTGAGGGTTGGTGCACCATGTCAGGTTGGAGCAACACTCAACGTAGCGTCTGAGGAGGGCTTTTTCATACTGTAATGAGAAGCCAGGAGATATTTAAGCCTGAGAAGCTGCATGGTTAGGCCTTAAAAGCAGGGTCTGGTGCTCTGGGTTATCCATCCCACCAAACAGCTGCACACAACAAAACAGAACTCAGTCAGTTTACCCTTTCATTCCCTTTGTGTTCATTTTTCTATCCCCCCCATGTCGTATCTGGAAGCTGTTTAATTTCACAGAACTGCTGAGGTTGGAAGGAATTTTTGGAAATAAAATCTGGTCCAACCTCTCCACCTTAAAGCAGGATTGCTTGGGACTGTGTCCAGTTGGATTTTGAATACACCCAAGCCTATAGACTAAAAACCTCTCTGCCCAAACTAGTCCCATGTTTCACTTAACATTGAAAAAAAACCCAAAACCCAACCCCAACAACCAGTTTTGTTGTTTAAATAGAATTCCAGCATTAGATCTTCATATAATAATCTAGTTATTTTGAGCTCAGAATTGGACCAGAAACTCTACAGATTATTGCAACCCAAAATGACTGTATGTATGTGTGACTCTGCATCAGACATTAACACTCCAGCTACACCACTTACTGATCAAAAGGAAAACATAACATTTCAGTGAGAGCATCAGAGCAACTTGTTAAAATCAGCTGCTATTTATGTCCATCTGAAATATTTCTTTTTATAAAAGAGTCAAAGCAATAGGCTACTAAATCCTGCTTTCAGACAGGTGTGACTATGGGATTTACAAAGGCAGTAAGGACTAACTGTCCAGATATATGCACTAATCCTCCAAACACTTCCTATAAAAAACAAGACAAAAGATACACCTGTGAAACAGAGCAGTGGAAAAGGGATTCTTCTGCCCAGCAATTAACAAAAAGAGTCTGTCATGTGACAGCTACAGCTTCCATTAGGTGCGGAGGGCATTCAGCTCTAAAAACTAGAAAAAGCAGCTTATGCTTTAGAACAAGCAGCTACTGCTGTAACCTGATGACCAAGCACTGAGGTAAGGAGAGCTCAGAAAACCTGGTTTAGAGAAGCCTGTAGACTCACACAGACTTAGAGTGAAGATTAAGCCTAATGTGGTAATTCCTGCCATCATAACAAAAATCTGAACTGCTCAAAGCCAGAGACTGATGGAAGAAAAGGACATAGGGGTCATTGATGCAGCAGTAAAATGAAATTGCTCACATTTTCATTTGGCCTTGATGTTTATTTTAATTATTATTATTTCATTGCTTCCAGCACACTAGGAAAGGATATTTGTCATGAGCTGCTACCATGGCTCTCATGTAGTCCTGAAGTTATGATGTCCCTGAAATGTTGCTTGCTAGATATATATTTAGAGGAAAGACCTCTGTGCTCTTTTCTTGATGTTATGCTTTCCTGAACAGCTGGTATTGACCATATTCAGAGACAACAGACAAAATCTGGCTGGCGACCATTATCACGCTGCCAATCTCAGTAACAGGAAGGGGGAAAGCAGCAACAAAATCATCTGATAGTGCTGACCAAAATGTAAGAAAAGAGCTTAGACACCCAGCAACCACGCCTCCTACTTCACCTTGGCTATAATCTCCTGGGAGGACACGATGGAGTAGATGAAGGCTGTTGTTGGCTGAGCACGGCACTCGGATATGGGACAGGTGCAGTTGACAATCATGTTCTGCTCAATGCGAGTTGTGAGATATTCCCTCCAACAGGGCTGTCAAGGGCACAAGAGGAGAGATCAGACCTAAACAGGGCTATGTGACCCTGCAAGCCCTCCCCACAGCAGACAGTGCATAAAACCACACAAATCATGGGTAAGTACTCCAAAGCACAAAAGTGTGAATAGACAAACCAGGGAGTGAAGGATCACAACAAAAAAGTGAGCTGAGAAAAGAGCTCTGAAAAAGCTCTGAAAAATCCCTTCAGACAAAGAACAGCTGCTCCAAGTAGAGCACCAACTCCCAGGAACCAAAGGTCCCAGGACCTCCACCTTGCAACAGTAGTGCATGCAGCAAAGGGTTGGTGGCTTCTCAGTGGGACACAGCTGGTTCACACAGACTGGGCAGTGGGTTCCAGGGCTTGGGGGAGGCTGGACATCCTGCACTTGCAGCCCTGAGGAGATGAGCAGGGCCTCAGGTTCTCCACATAGCACTGGATCAGGAAATCCACGTTCCACCGACAGTGCATGAGGAGGTGCTGAGCAACATCATCAGGTATGCTCAGAGTATCCTGGACCTGCTGTACTGTCCGGTTCATGAGCAGCTTGGCCTCCTCTGGACTGAGTGTGTGCCCCATTGGCACCTGTAGCATTGCCATGAGATATTCTTCCGCCCTGTCTGTGTCAGGATTCCGCCTGACATGGAGAAATGGGTCATGTTCACACAAGGTGGAGATGCACACCCCTCCACACCTGGTGACATGCACCCCTACCTATGCAGGCTGTCTCTGCTCTCCTCCTCCAGAGACGCTTGGGCTGGCCTGCACTGGAAAGTCATCTGTGCTTGGCCGCCAAGAGGTGCTGTGGATTCAGCAGAGATGTACTCCAAGACATGAGGCCTCCCCTCCTGGCGCCAGAGGTAGCCCTGGCTCAGCAGGTGCAGGATGCAGGACAGCACGTCCACGCTGTGGCAGCAGAAGCTCAGGAACTGCATCCCTGGCCCCAGCTCGCCCTTCTGACAGGCATCCATCACCTAGGGCAGCAAGGGAGCCCCAGTGCAGTGGCTGCAGCCCCCAGGCAGCCCCTGTGCCCCTCTGCAACACCCTCGTACCCTGAACACCAGGTTGTCAATGTGCAGCTGCTTCTCCACCTTGAGGATGCGGGTGATGAGGCAGCACAGGACGTTCCTCTTCTTCTCCAGGGCACTCACCTCGGCCCTCTCTGTGCGCAGGTACCTCTGCTGGGGCAGCAGCCTCAGCTGACGACCGGAGCTCTGGGCCAGGGCTGCCTGGTTCAGCCGCAGCACACCTGGAGCCAGCACCCAAGCCAGGCTCAGCCAAGCCTTGAGCTGGGCCTGAAGGAGCCCCAGGACACACCTGTGTGCCTGGGGGACCCAAGCTGGGCCTCCTGCCACTGCCAGCACTGCTGCCCACACCAGCCCTGTCCCCTGCCCGAGGCCACACACAGCCCCAAGACCCAACCACCCACGCTGACCCATGGCCTGTGCATGGCCCCGAACCCCACCCCCACGCATCACACCCACCTGTGCCTAAGCACCAACACAGCCCCCTCACAGCCCTATGAGCTCGTGCACCCCCAAGCCCAGCACCCCTCGGGGTTCAGGCCAGCCCCTCCCCTGGGTGCCCCAGCCCCGCACTCACCCCCTGGAGTGCAGCTCCCCACCAGGACGCCCTGGCCGTGGGTCAGTGGTGTCAGCGAGTGGTGCACCAGGTCAGCAGGGAGCCCCGTAGCCTGCAGCAGGGCCTCCACAGCCACCTCCTGCAGCACAGGGTGGGAGGGCAATGGCCAAGACTCACTGGCCACAGGCCTGGCCTGACACTGGGCTCCTGTGCCCCAAATGCTGCTGGAGACCCCACTAGAAGGGAAGGGAGGACATGGCCCTGCCATGCTCCAGCCTCCACAGCTTTCCTGGCCCCACGGTGGCCCCAGCCCCTACCTGGGCGCTGTTGAAGCACAGCAGGATGTACATCTGCAGCGTGGACACGTGCAGAACACAGTCTCCGAACTGCAGCTCGGCGTGGCCCAGCCACGTCCACTGCAGCCGACGGGGCTTCGTGCACTCCCAGCCAAGCTGGCTTTGTCCTGCCAAGGACAGGGACAGTGCCAGGGATCGGGACCAGCCCTGCCAGGCACTCCAAGCTTGCCATCACTTGTGGCTGAGCTGCCCTGGGGGGTCTGGGCACACCCCCAGCCACAGCACTCACTCTGCCGGCAGAAGTCAGCAAACTCATCCAGCGGGGAGCTCAGCACCGCCGGGAAAAACCTCCCAGGGTTATCCATGTAACAGAGTGGGGAAACGGGCCAGCAGCGGGGGGACAGAGCCAGCACCTTCACCTCTGGCACATCTGCCATGGCAGCTGGTCCCAGCACCTGGACACAGGAGCACGAGGGCAGCTCAGGTCAGGCTCCAGGATAGCTGTGAGGAAATCCCCTCCAGCCTCCCCACGCCAACATCCCTCTCACCTCGTCCAGGCCCATGTCCAGCTCCAGTAGCCGCTTATCCTGCTCCTGCAGCTGGAAGAGGCAGAACTGCCGCTGGAGCTCCTCTGACTGGGCCAAGTTGCTCAGCATATCTTGGGGAAAGCGGCTGGGGAAGCACAGTCCGATCTGCTCCACAATGCCTCCTCCAGCCAAGATGGCCCTTGCGTCAGCAGCCGGTCCCCCAGGTAGTGCCTGCCATGACCACCAGCTTCAGTCAGGGCTAGGCCCAAGCCATGTGGCCATCAGCCACCCGCCAGGAGACAACTCCAGCTCCGAGCCTGGCCTCCCTCCCTGTCCCCAGCAGGGAATGTGATTCCACATGCTGGCAGCAGTCATGGGCCCTCCACACTCCATGAGCCCGTAAAAGGAAAACGGGAGCACCACTTACACATCGGGCCAGGCTCCCCCAGCACACCAGGCCATGCTGCACCAAGCCCCTGGCTCTGGGGAGACACAGCAACCTCACCTGTAGAAGTGTTCAAAGGTGTGGGCAAACTCCAGGCCACTGAAGATGGCAAAGGGCTCCAAGAACTGTTGCAGCCGCTCCAGAGGCCCAGTGCTGCCTGCAGCCCTGCGGAGCTCCTGAATCTGCACGTCAAGGTAGCGGGCAAACTGCTCACTCACCTGCAAGGGACAGGGCTGGCTGCAGACAGGACTCACCAGGTGCCCACAGGGCCGGGATGAGGCAATGTCCCTGCAGGGAGCAGCTGGGGAACTCTGGCACTCCTGGGCAGGGGCTGAGGGTGCCCAGGCACCAGCCCAAGGCAGGAGTGTGCCAGGGCCGGGCCCACGCTGGGATGAGCACCACGCACCTGAGCTGGGCACCATCCCAGGTGCCAGGGCAGGGCTCAGTGGCTCGGGGGGAACAGGACACTCCAACCCAGAGCCTGCCCCAGTGCCATGGGCTAGGGTGACTCCCCAGGGCCACAGCACCGGGGCCGTGCTCCCTCGACTCACGTGCAGGGCAGTCAGGAAGGAGAGCTGCAGCAAAGCCCCCGCAAAGCCCTGGCCCAGGGCCAGCACAAAGGCAGCCTGCTGCCCAAAGAGCTCCTCCGTGGCCCCGCGCAGGCGCTGGTACAGCCGGCAGTAGCGCTCCGCAAGGTCCGGCGCCTGCCCCGCCGCCTCCAGGAACCACTGAACCTGTGGGAGCGGCGCGAGGGCTGAGCCCGCAGCAAGACGAGCCCCTCGGAACAGCCCCAACCCTGCCCTGCCCTGCCAGCACCAACTGCCCGGGTCCCTGGGGCTGCTGCAGGGCTGCCAGGGTGGCAGCTCAGCTCTGAGGGCTGGGCAGGGGCTGTGGGACACTACGGACACAGCAGCAGCCCAGCAGGAAAAACAGCTCGCCACTGGACCCATCTGTTGGCCTGCAGCATCAGCCTGGGCACAGGGCCTGGCTGATAGCTGAGCCAGGTCAGGGTGGCAAGCGCAGCAGGGCTGTCCCTGTGTCACTCTGGGCTCTGCGGAGGCCAGGTACACCTCTGTGCCCTCCCCATCATCCCAGGGCACTGCCAGACCCCACTCCCTGCTCCAACCACCCAGGGATGGTCCCACACCCTCCCAATCGGCCCTCCAAGCTCTACCTGCTGCTGCACCACACCACGCCAGCACTGCGAGATTCCCCTCAGGCCTCTTGACTCCTCTACCACCGTCTTTGCAGTCCTGGCCAGCACCTCCTTGTTCTTCCCTCCTTCCCACCTACCAAGGGTCAACCTCAGGCTCAGTGTGCCTCCATGGGCAGCCTCCGCACACTTAGCGAATTGGAGAAATTCTGAGGAGGGATAAAGGATAGGGTTCACAAAGGCACTGTCCAATGAGGGAGGTAGGGGGGAAAACTGGGTCATGTGGACTAATGAGACATCAAGTTTTAGGGGATTTCCAAAGGGGAATTCCAAGCAGGGGGGTTGGAACAAAGCAGGATTGACAGGTAATTCAGGACAGATTGACACGGTGGGATGGAGGGTATAACTTTGGACTAAACCATTAACTTGGGCAATAACAGAACATACCATTAACAAGAAGCACACTGCAACATGTGTCTCTGTGAACTGAGGATCCTCATGCTTAGGAGGGAGGAAAGAACCTTTTTTGGAGGGGTTTGCACCTCACTGTCTCCAAAATCTTGGTCTTTGCCCCAGTTCATCAGCATTTGGCTGTGGAAGACACCCTTGGGCAACAGGAAATCAAAATCCTGGAATCACTGAGATTTGATGTAGTGGTTTCACTTTATGAATTTGAGTTTTTTTGTTATGAGATGTAAGAGGAAGACAAACAACAGGCTCAACTTTAAATGGTATAAAGAGAAGTTTTATTACTAGAAACTAAGAAAAAAACCGCAGAATAAAAACTTTAGACTACTTTTATTAATACAAAAAACGTACAAAAAACAAGTCAGTTAGTTTACCACCTTTAAAAAAGTTTTTTACTAATTAACTTGAAGGAGGAGACTTTTTTCAGTCTATGAAGACTTCTTTATAAAAAAGTTTTCTTTTGGTTTTGATGTTACAGTGATTAGCTGCCCGGGAAAATGGAAATCTGATTACTTTCTAAAACCCTTTTTTCAAAGTAACAGTTTTCCTCATAACCTTTACTGAGGACTGTATTAACTATGATGGACACTTTAAGAATTATATCAGTTTAAACAAAAACTTATTTTAGTTTTGAGAAATTAGGGTTTTTTTCTTTTTCTTCTTTGGGGGGAAACAACTGTGGCTTTTTTATTATTTAAACTTAGAGGATTACACCAATTTTAACATTTGTCTCATATTAAAGCTTTTGTTTATATTTACAGTTAGAACAGCCATACTCATTTCAGAATATTTGTATATGCTATAGGGAAACAAGAGTTTTTTCTCCATAGTTTAAAAAAAAGAGAAATTTTAGTTCATGAATGTTCCTCTTTCTTTATTTAGGATTTGACTTTTCTTTTAGCTTGATTTCAGTGTTTTCATATTGTTTCTGTGTGTATTACTATTTCGTTTTTGTTTTTTGTTGGTTTGTGTTTGGTCTTTTTTTTCTTTTTTTTTTCTTTTTTAAATTTCAGAGACAATAAAGTATTTGTAAGTTTTATTCTGGGCATTGAAAGAGTTAATATCTTGCCCGGGCAGCAGAGGGTTTTGTGATTTTTTCCAGGTGGGGCGGTCGGAGTTATTTACAATGAAGAGTCTTTCAAGGCCACGCTGGGGGCTGGGTGAGGACTGTAGGGTTTAGTCAGAGAAGCGATGATGAGTTTCTGGTTTCATGGCTGTTCTCCAGCACCCGCTGCACTCAATCCCAGCCGCGGGCCGGGGGTTCTTCCTCCACCCTGCCCAGCAGACAAGGCTGTGGGGGCCTTGCCAGAACAGGGCTCAGTTGTTTTTCCCCCAGGCCGCGGGGGCAGCGGGGCGGGTCCGGCCGTTCGGAGCCGCTCCGGGCCGGGGCAGGGCAGGGTTCTGCCGAGCCGCGGCCGTGCCGGGGGGCAGGGATGTCAGCAACGGGCCTTTCCTTTCCTTTCCCTGGATATCGGGGCCCCTGCTTGAAAACGGGGCCCGGCAGCTTCCTGAGCTCTGAGTCAGAGCCTGCCTGCCCCTGCCTGGCCCGGGCCGTGTGGAGGGGGCCTGGGCTGGTGTTACTTTGTGAGAGGCCAGAACGGAAAGAGAACTTTCCCGGGGCCTTTTGTCTTTACACGTGTGTTTCACAAAGAGGAATACACTTGCTTAGTGGTGTAACAATGTGTCAATATTAAAAATCCCACACTGACTGGCTCTTGTGAGATACAAAGGAGACTGCCAGGTCTCAGCAGGTGAAAACTTTCAGGAAATCGTTACAAATCACCACATGGGAAAAGACCTCCGAGACCATTTAGTATTCCTGGGTGCACCAGAAACTAGGATTGAACACAGAAGATTTTCTGGGGTTGAAAGTCAACAAATCCATTCTCCCCAAGGAATTCCCAATGTTGGTTTGCGTCCCAGTGGATGTTCATGCCCCTGAGTTCATGCAGGTGCCCACAGGGAGACAGGATGATGCAGAGCCCCCCAGCCAGGTGTCCTCCCAACACACATCACCAGGGCCATGGGTCAGCAGGGCTCTGCCCAACGGAGGTCACTGGGGATCATCCAAAACCGATCCTCCCATGATGGAGCTCAAGAAGAGCACGAAGCTCTTCCCACACTCGGGGCACTCACAGGGCATCCCTTAGTGGAGCCTCCGTTGGTGTTGGGTCAAGTGAGAGCTCCTGGAGAAGCTCTTCCCACACTCAGGACACTCGTAGGGCCTCTGCCCAGTGTGGATGCGCCGGTGGGCACTGAGGGTGGAGTTTTGCTTGAAAGCCTTCCCGCAGTCGGGGCAGCAGAAGGGCCTCTCCTCTCTGTGAATCTGCTCGTGTTTGTGGCATTCAGAGCTGGTCTGAAACCTCTTCCCACACTCACGACACTCATAGGGTCTCTCCCCAGTGTGGATGCGCCGGTGTTTTCTCAGATTGGATCTGTCCGCAAATCTCTTCCCACATTCCCAGCAGGTGTAGGGCCGTTCCCCCGTGTGGATCACCTTGTGCCGCATCAGATCAGATATTGTGCCAAATCTCTTCCCACATTCCTCACACTCGTAGGGCTTCTCCCCAGTGTGGATCCTCTGGTGCTGGATCAGCCTGCAGCTGAATCTGAAACCCTTCCCACATTCCAAGCACTTGTGGGTCTTCTCCCCTCCATGAGGCTTCTCCACCAGCTCTGAGCTCTGCCTGGATCTCTGGCCGCCTTCCCGGCTCAGGGAGGGTCTTTCCTCTTTACAGGTCCCTGGGCTGGGTTTGCAGCCCCTCCTCATGAGGGATCTCTGGAGCTCTTCCTCCTCCTCCATCTGCCAACCCTTAGGAATGACAAACCTTGGTTTGGGAAAAAACAAGAGTAGAGGGCCTTGGGCTGGGCGTTCCTCCTTGCCCATGTTCATCTCAGGAAATCACTGGACATGCTGTGCCTGCAAGAAGCTCCTAACAACCAAGGCCCCAACTGAAAATCCTCCAGATGTTCAAGACATAAATCAAAACAGCAAAAATTCAGCAAAATTCGGAACCCCCCACACCCAAAAAATACAAAGATTCAGACCCTGTAAAAAACCAAAGCACAAACCTTCTTCTAAATAAACCTCCAAAACACCAAGATTCATCCCTGTGAAAATCTTGGATCCCCCTCCCCTCTCACCTGCTCCATGTGGGGAGGCATCGCTCTTGGGGCTGGGGGAGAGGCTGAAGATACAGGGAGGGGTGGAACCTTGTGCTGCTTCCTGTTTCTGCTCCTGCTCCTCCTGTGTCCCTACTCTTCCTCACACTCCTCTTGCTCCTACTATTCTACCTCTTCCTCCTGCACAATCCCACCTTCTCCTCCAATGTGCAGCGTTTGACCATTTTACTCGTCAACCCTGCTTCTCCTTCCCTTCTCCTGCTGCCCCCAGGCCCAGCACCCACTGCCAGCTCCCTCTTCCCCCCAAACCCACAGCATCCCAGCGCAGGGGCAGGGATGGAGCTGGGGCAGCTCGGGCTGGGGCAGCGCTGGGCTCTCGGCCGCTCCCGCCCGCACTCGGTCCCCACTGCAGCCGCTCCCGCCACGACAGCGCGGGGGGGCCCGGCCTTGGCGCTGCCCCCATGGCTGCATTCCAGTGACAGAGCTCCAGAGCCAGGCTGGGAGAGATTGAGGAGACATTCCCTGGCCTGAGGGACAAAATGTGTTCATGGATGGGTCTGCAAGGGCAGGAGAAGGGAAAAGAGTTCGCTCTGATTAAGCAAAGGGAATTAGAGCAAGCGCAGGTTACCGCCCGCATGGTCAGCTCAACCGGCGGAGCTGTGTGTGCTTGGAAGAGCCTGGCACTGAAATGCCCTGAGCAGGAAGGCTCAAATATCTGCTGGTGACAGCACTGCTAAACAGGGTGGCAAAAGCAATTCTGACCTCTTCAGCAACCACTGGACTACTTACTAAGGTATTTCTAGAACAAGTATTTCCAAGATAAGGGAATGTGGAAGCAACAGACTCAGATGGGGAACTCATTGTACAGGAAAGATCTTCGGGGGTTGTGGCTGCTTTAGGAATACAATGGGACCTCCACAAGCCCTGGCACCCCAGAGCTCAGGTCAGCTATAAGAATGAATGTGGGAATTAAGAAACTCCTTTGAGAGCTGGTGATAGAAATAAAGATGCCATGGGTACAGCTTTTGCCATTGGCTTTGGAAGAATAAGAGCCAGACCCAGGGCAGATATTCAGTGATATCCCTTGGGATTGCTGTTTGGAATTCCTTATCCTGGAAATTCTCCACCTAGTGGGGGGTGCAGATAAGGGATGTATATTTCAAACAGTTTGTGGCCACAATTCTGTCTCCTATGAAATCTCTCTCACAGGAAGCTGGGCTGGCACAGAGCCTGCCTTGGCACTTTGCTGTTCCCAACATCCAACCAGGACATCGGGTCCTGCCTGAAGAGTGCAGAGAAGCACCAGTGGTGGCCAAGTGCGTGGCCCATCCCAAGTGTCCCTGAGCACAGAAACAGCCCCAGCACAGCTCAGCACGGGGGGGACCCCTCACCCTGGGCTCAGGGGCTCTCAAGCCCCGCAGATTTGCACTTCCCGGCTGCAGCACCAGCATGGGAGGCCCCACTGAGCCTGCACTGAAGGCAACGCAGCAGCAGCCAGGGCTCCACAGCGGGGGGAAGCCCCTGGGCCTGCCCACACATCCTCTGCTCAAATCCTCTGCCTGGGCACCCTCCTTTGGCATCTCCAGCCACTGGGGCCAATCCTTGCTGCCACTGCTGCAGCTTCGCTGCTTTCTGTGCCTGCACTGCCACAGCTGCTGGGGAACACAACAGCACAATTCCACTCTGGCTCTCAATTACACTCACACACTGGGCTGCCTGGGATTTGATTGCTGGAAAATATACCAACTTCTAATTTTTTGAGGTCTCATTTCCTTTCTCTGGCTTGGTTTGCCTTTGCACTGGGGTAAGAAATTTTAAAGGGTTTTTTAAGGGATGTTTCACCACTCAACAGAGATGAGTTTAACATCTCAACAGACTGGGAATAGCCCGGAAGATCACCTCAAAGGCAACAACCATCAACAAAACATCAAGGACCATTAGCAAACATCAAGGAACACCCATTTCAGAGACTGCCCCAAGGAATAGGTAGAGACACCTGGCCTGGAAAACGCTGAGAAGGAAATCCAGGAGAGGGGCCCTAATTACCATCAGAGAAGAAATCTGGGTCCAATAGGAAACCAAATACTAAGAACTACCCAACTTAGAAGCGTTGAATATTTAACCAGTGGATTTCAATGGGTTCAGCTGTATGAAACTTATGAAAAAATCTAGTAAAACTCACGTGCCATGGAATGATGTTCTCTGCCCACCCAGGCTATGTGTGGATAAAATTATTTCTGTCGCACATCCTGGCAAGAATCAAGTAATGCCTTGACTTTGAACACTAAAATATGAAGTAAAAAGTAGATTAGAAGGGGGCCACGTGTGAATCATCCAATGGCAGCTCTGGAACAGAAGCTGGTTTCAGGCAACCAGGAGAAGAGCTTTGGAAATGCAAATTAACACTGCTGGGGCAAAATATCCATTTATCATTTGAATTACAGGATTACAACCCTCCTCGAAATAATAACCAATCAGACAGATTGAGCTCCTGACCTTCCTGCTGACCCAACCATGCCAAGGAAGAAGGCAACCTTTGTGGAAAATTAAATGACTGAAACTGCTGTTTGCAAATAGATTATAAACGTGACGTGATGAAAGAGAGAAAAACGGAAATAAGAAAGGGACTCATATGCCAGTCCAAATGTAGAAACGATGGGAATGGGACATGCTTTCATGATTCCCTGGCTGACCATGACCAAAAACGAATGCTGTTCCTCCTCTGATGTGCTGCAGCAACTCTCATCTTTTTCCCATGCACGACACCTTGCTGAGTGCAGCTCATTCAGCAGCTGAGCAAGGGGATGCAGGTGGCAGCCAGGCCTCCTGATCCAGAAACGGATACAAAAGGACAGGGAGTGAGGGCACTGAGAATAATCCCAAAACCAAAGAGGATCCAAAAAAAGAGATTGAGTAAATAGTAAGTAAAAGATTGTAAAGACAGTTCTTGAGGAAGGAAGAGGACGGAGTGAAAGCAGTAACATTAATATCGTAGTGGGGGGTGCATATAAAAGGGACATGCAACAGTCGGATCGGGAAGTCTGAACCTTCCAAGTACCTCAGCCAGTGGGGAAAGAGAGGGGGAGATGCAGCCGGGAAAATGAGGATAAAAAGGAGACTGCGTTTTAGTGACCGCATGACAAATGCCCATAGTCTCTCCCTTTGTTCATTAATAAAGTCACTTTTACAGGACTCCTCTGTCTCCTTTGTGCACACAAACCTCGGCCACGTGAATTTTCCCGCACAGCCCCGCGGCCTCTCTCAAACATTCCTTGCCCGCCTCGGGCTCCTGCCGGGGCTCCACGTGGGTCCCGGCTCCATCCCGGACTCATCCCCAGCTCCCACCGCCCTCAGCTCCTGCTCACCCCGAGCTCCCGCCGGTTCAGGGCAGCAGCGGTTCCTTGGCCCGATGCCCGGGCCGGGCCCAGCGCGGGAGCCGCTCCTCAGGCGAGGTTTCCGAGAAATGGCGGAGCCCGGGGAAAGGGAGGGGAGTCCGTGCCGTGTGCAGAGCCCGCCCCTCGCTGCGATTGGCTGATTCTGTCGTCACTCCTGTCTCTCGCACGTTGATTGGGCAAAAGCAGGACAAGCCCGCCCGGGGCAGCCGCAAGAGCATCCCTGGGCAGCAAAGCCGCCATTGGTAAAGAGTCTGTGCGGGCCCGGGAGCGGCGGCAGCGGCCGGAGCCGGGTGAGGCGGCGGCGGCGGCGGCGGCGGCGGCGGCGGCGGCGGACTTCCAAGAGAACACAGCGCAGGATCCCAAGGACGGAACAGCCACCTCTGACCTATCCACAGGAACAGGGACAAGCCAGCGCTGCTCCGGCAGTGGCTCCTGCCGAGGCCCCACCGGGAAGGAGACCGCGGGCAGCCGCTCCCGCAGCGCCCTCAGCCCAGCGGGAATACAGGCCGGGCACAGCACAACGAACCCGCCAGAGCCTCCTGCCGCCCCCTCCGCCCGCAGCGAGCCCCGAATCCCCGCAGAACCAAGCGCGGCTCCCACCTGCGCTGGGGCCGCCTCCGAGCTCCGCCGCCGCCTCACCGGGCTCCGGCCGCTGCCGCTCCCGGGCCCGCACAGGCGCTGCCACAATGGCACCTTTGGACCCGGGGCCGGGCTTGTCCCCGCTCTGCCCAATCAGCGCGCGACGAGGAGTGACGGCAGAATCAGCCAATGGCAGCGAGGGGCGGGCTGTGCACCCTGCCGGCATCCTCGGCCCGCGCTCTCAGGGCCCCCGGGCTGTGTGAGGGGAAAGCCGGAGATGAGGAACAGCCCTGGAACGGGTCCAGGTCCGGGGCGGGATTGGCCTGGAAACACAACCAAAGTTCTCCGCAGCTCCCGGCACGCCTTTCCCAGCCCTGTGTGTTCGCTGGCTCTGGCTCTGTGGGAAGCCCTGGAGTCTGACTTCTACCTTTAATTAGGAGCATCAGTGCATGGCTTTGATTTCTCCCAAAACTAGAAAACTGCCCCAAACCCATGTGCACTGGGAGGGAGATTTCTCTCTGTTAATGACACTGCACGTAGCAGTGTGCATGAGCTCTCTGAGTACAACAGCTCTTGTGCTTGTAGGCGTGTGTGCATTGGTGCAGACTGTGCGTGGGTGGGTGTCTGCGTAGCACGGATGTGCACGAGTGTGTGTGTGGGTGTGTGGGTTTGTGTGTGTCTCTGTCCGTCTGTGCGTCACTGCTGGGCTTTGCTGCAGTGGCCCCTGGCTCTCTGTGTACACTCTGTTCTTGTGGGAAAGGAATTCACCCCTACGTATAAGTTTGCAAAAATGTGTATAACGCTGTGTATATAAGGTTGTACAGTGATTTCCATCAAATTTAGTACTGTTTAAGGTTCCATTGAATCCCTGTAAGATAAGTGTTATAAATAAAGCAGGGCCGAGGCCTTTATTAAGTAGCAGCTCTTTTATTAATGGGGGGTTGCAGGGAGGCCCTACGCCTGCTGCTGCTGCTAGTCTCAACGCTGGGAGGAGGTTCCCGTGCAATTCTGTCCGAAGGCAGAGTTGGGAGTTCCCACCTCACGGGCACGTCCGGAAGTCCGTGGTGGCTCGTTGGTCTGGGGGAAGTTACTCTTTTCAGCTGCTCCTCAGATTGTGGTGACTAAACAGTTACACAGGGTACATTGCAGGTAGTTGAGCTTGTTAGTTGAGGTGATCTGTGGACTGGTGTTCAGTGTTGGTTGACTACTTTCGTGAATTTTCTCTTTAGCAACAACTTCCGGTAATGGTGGCACTGGGAAGTTTCTGAAGATTTACATATGGGGTGTTGCTTACTTGATAGGCAGGCAGGCAGCAGCAGGCCAGAAATGAGGTAAGGGAAAGGGTGGAAGTGGGAGGTAACCAGGATAGGGAAATATAGTAAACCGGGGTTTAAATTACATAGGGACTACACATTTAACTGGGGAAAAGAACATAGCAACTTGATCAAAGAACTACCAAACGAACGAGTGGATAATACAATAAGGTGAGCAACAATCTTTTTAACTTTTCTAGCAACTTCTGTTTTATGGTTTTCAACTAAGATTTTTTTACCACAATCCCCCCTCTATCTCTTTGATCGGTCTTTAGACCGCATCAATCAGCTGTTTCTGGTTTTTCTACATATATTTCTCGGATGGTTTGATATTGATTATATATATTTTCGGCAGCCCTTAGTTCTTCTTCTTCCCCTTGGGAGTCTATTGATTCTGATTCTAGTTTAAATATTGTTGTCTGCTCTGACCTCGTGACTGGGGGAAGTTGGAAACTTGCCTGAACTGTGGTGGTGATTATTCGGATTAGGCAAGGGAGCAGGCATGAGAGGATCAGAAAGCCGGCTACAGCACACAGGGCAATAAACAGCACTTTTTTCCACCATGCCCCTTTAAATGACCAAAAGCTATCCCACCAATCGGTGTTAAAGAAGGGCTTCCATTCTTGAGTGCCCACGTACACAACTTTTCGTATTTCTTTTGAAATATTTCGGATTACCTCACTTTTGTCGTCAATTTCGAGGCAGCACTCAGAAGTGTTGAATTTTCCACAGATTCCCCCTTCATTAGCCAACAGACAGTCTACGGCCAGTTGGACCTGGTACACTACGGCCCTTGTTTGAGCTAATTGATCACTTATATGGTCCAGGGCTAGGGCGCTCTTATTTGAGATTACTTCCAGGACTGCTTGTAATGGATGATTCTGTTAAGCATGTAAATTGGGGTACGGTAACCCCAAGACCCGTCTTAAGCCCAGGTAGCTGGTCCATAAGTTCTTATAATTTCTTCTGGGGTCCAGATTTTTCCTCTCCACTTCTGAGTACTGCTTAGATTGACAATCATCCATCGTTTTCGGGTGTTTTTTCCTAATTTGTCATACAGTGGTACTCCCAGATGTTGTCCAGATTCTCGTTCAAGTAAAAAGAAAGCCGGTTTTATGATCCCCACCGTGCAGCTACCCGTCCAATCCCCAGGCAGTTGAGTGTAGGCCTTGTTTCCACAAATCCAAAATAAGTGCTGGGGAGCTCTCCAATGCATAGTTTGTGTATTAAGGGGATGTTCCCAGTATTTAGAGATGGCCCTGATTCCCCAAAAGGGATTTATTCCCTGACCGGTACATTCATGTAGTCTATACCCCTCATGATAAATACATTTGGTCTCTTTCCTTCTTATTGCCCAATAAACATCAGGTTCCCTTGGGACCCACTCTGTTTTGGTTTCTTTGACTACTAGATACCTTTTACAAGGCATAGTCCCTACAAAGGTGTTGTATCTTTTCCCAGTTCTTTTGATACTTTCTTCCCCTACTACCTTGGATTTTAACTCCCATTTTTCCATTCTTCATTCTGCTTCTTTAGGAGGAGGTTCTTGTTTCATTTGTTTCCACTGTAATATATCTATTGGTGCCAGACTAGTTCCTTCCCAAGGCCAGATGTCAGCCATTTGGGTGCTGCCACATATCCAACAATTTGTAATATTTAGCTCGTGACTGATCTTTTCCATTAGGTCGATAAAGAGGTTCTTATGAGGGAGGTCATCTATTTCAGTTTGTTTTGAGGCTAAGGGTTTCTCTTTAATTAAATCTGCAACCCCTTCAGGATTTTCTAGTCCTTCCAGACAAAACCATTCTCTGACAGGGCATTCCCCAGTCAAGCGTTGCCTAAAAGTGGCTGTGTTTCGTGCAATCCAATAAGTCTTTTTATCTTCCTGGCAAGTTGTCAGCTGAGAGATATCAAAACAGGTGGGGTTAACGTGGGTGTGGACCCTGATGAGGGACTGCAGGACTTCTCCGTCATATATGGGATCATAACATTTAGAGCATGCACCATCAACAATCCCATTTATCATCAGGACTATGAATAGCCCTCCCAGGAGTCCAGTACGACCCATGTTTCTTGATTTATCCACTTGGGGCTCGCCTGGCCTTGCCTCCTGGGCGTTGAATTTGACGGATAGAGTCTCTCTCTCACCTTTTCCCCTTTTACGTCTAGTTTGGAAGCTTTATTGGGAGATGCCCTGTGAGAGAATTCGGAAACCTTACTTATTGATATTTTGTAACTGGCTGACAACAGCTTTTAATAACTTGTATTAACTTATTTAACTTGCAACTCTAACAACAATTTTTCAATAACATTTAACAACTTAGAACTATTTTGAAGAGGAGAAGGGTGAAGTAGGGCAGCTACTTACAAATACTTTTGACAACTTTTAACAATTAACTTCCTTGAAAAAAACTTTGACACTACAGTTTATTTATCCAGTCTTAGGTTTTTTCTTTAGGGTAACCTTAAGAGTCTTTGGGTCGCCGGAAACAGTCCAGTCAAAGGGTGAGTTTGATGGTACTGAGGGGTTTAATCCGGGAGATGGGGGTGGCAGTGGTCCTTTTACTCGGGAAATATGAGTCCAGCCTTTCTCTTGGGTTCTGACAGCCGTGTGGGTTGTAAGCAAGACCTGAAAAGGACCTTCGAATTTAGGGGTTAAGGAGCATTGTTCCACCATTTTATTAAAACCCAATCCCCAGGGTTTATATGATGTATATCAGTGTCTAAGGGAGAGGCTTGAGGAAGATACCCTTTTCTTTGCAAATCCGCTAATGTGTTGCTAATAGTTCCTAGATAATTTTTGACAGCTGCTTCCCCTTCTAGGTACTCTCCAGTGCTGTAGGGAGTAAGAAGGAAAGGGAGTCCAAACATCATTTCGTAAGGTGAGGCCCCTAGAAGTGATCTAGGTCGGGTTCGAACCCTGAGTAGGGCCAACGGGAGACATTTTATCCAATTCATCCCTGTTTCCATAATTAATTTAGTCAATACATTTTTGAGGGTTTTATTCATCCTCTCAACTCTCCCTGAGCTTTGGGGATGCCACGGGGTATGTAATCGCCATTTGATGCCTAACGCCTCGATTATATTTTGTAAAATTTGGCTAGTGAAATGGGTTCCTCGATCCGAATCGATGTTATTTATGATCCCGTAGCGGGGAATGATGTGTTCCAGTAATATTTGGGCTACAACCCAGGAGGTTTCTTTCCTTGTGGGGAATGCCTCCACCCAATGTGTTAGGTGGTCTACTATAACTAGTAGGTATTTATATCCTTGGGCTGGGGGCATTTCTGTAAAGTCGATCTGCACACTCTGGAATGGTCGCAGTGCTAACTCCCTACCTCCTGGTGTTGGTTTCCTCATTTGTTTTTGGTTGGCCTTTTGACACAACAGACATTTTTCAGTGACTGCTTTTGCTAAGCTGTATACCCCTATGCAAATATGGTCCCTTAGGAAATGATCGCAAATGCCTTGAACTCCCCAATGGGTTAATTCATGTATTTCGGCTAACATTTCCCGAGCTAGAGCTTTATTGAGATACTTTCTTCCATCTGCTGTTAGCCATTCCCCTTGCTTCCCCTGGTGTAACCCTAGCTTTTCATTTCCTTTAATTCTTTTTCACTATATACTGGCTCTTGTTTTCTATTTGATGCTACACTATCCATACTAAAAATTTTGGCTGGTCTCTCTGATGTTTGGGCAGCTATTTTGGCTGCTTGGTCCGCGGCTTGATTACCCCGCTTTTCTAAAGTATTCCCCTTCTGATGGCCTCTGATGTGGACTACTGCTATCTCTTTTGGTTTCATTAGGGACTCCAGCAGGGCTTTTATTAAATCCTTGTGGATTAAGTTTTGCCTTTTGAGTTTAAATAACCTCTCTCTTCCCAGATTTTTCCGAATGTATGTACGGTCCCAAACGCATATTTAGAGTCTGTATAAATGGTTCCTTGATCTTATTTTAACAGATTGAACCCCCTTTTTAACGCATACAACTCACAACACTGTGCTGACCAGTGAGATGGCAACCTTCCCTGTTCTACTACTTTCAAGCTGTTATCCTCCGTTCCTTCAACCACAGCATATCCTGATAATCTTTCACCTTTTACCACTCTGGATGACCCATCAACAAATAGCGTTCTCCCGTATGATAAGGGTTGATCATCTAGGTCTTCCCTTACTTTTGTTTGTAGATCCATAATATCTAGGCAATTGTGCTCTAGCTCATCTTCCGGTTCTCCCATGAGGAACTGTGCCGGGTTGAGGTTTCTAGATGTTGTCCATTCCAGATCGTTTGTGCCTATTAATATTGCTTCATACTTTAAGAGTCTTGGATCGGTTAACCACTGTTGTGCTTTCTTGCTTAACACGGTTTTTAAATCATGGGGTGTACATACGATAATTTTCCCCTGCAGAGTTAACTTCTGGGCCTCTTCTATCAAGGCGGCAGTTGCAGCCACAGCTTGGAGACACGTGGGCCACCCCCTTGCTACAGGGTCTAATAGCTTTGAAAGATAAGCCACAGGCTTCCGATGTCCTCCCCATTTTTGGGTTAAACTCCATAAGCTATTCCCCCTTCCGCGTTCACAAAAAGTTCAAACTCTCTTTTTAGGTTAGGAAGGCTTAATACCGGAGCGGATGATAATTTTGTTTTTAAGTCATTTAATTGAGTTTCATCTCCAATGTCCAGGTAATAGGATCCTGTTGAACCAGTTTCTCATATAGAAATTTGACGCTTTGGGTGTATTGGTCGATCCACAATTTACAATAGCCAAATAATCCTAGTAATTTCCTTATGTCTCTCTTTGTTTTTGGTGAGGGGATGGCTAATATTCCAGATATCCTCTCGGGGCTTAACTTTTTGTATCCTTCTCCAATTATATGTCCCAAATATGTAACTTCTTGTTCTCCAAATTGTAATTTAGTTTTCGATACTCTTAAGCCCTTCTGACCTAAAAAGTCAAGGAGTTTGATACTGGACCTCCTTACCTTATCTTGCTCTTTTCCTGATACTAATAAGTCGTCTACGTATTGTAGAATTTGCATTTCACTTTCTGAAGGAAATTGCTTTAAAATCTTCTAAAGCTCGACCAAACAGATCTGGGGATTCCGTGAATCCCTGGGGCAGCCTTGGCCACCTCAGCTGTTGTCTTTTCCTTTCCTTAGGGTCTTCCCACTCGAAAGCAAACCAATCTCTGCTTTTTTTGGCTAAGGGGCAAGTCCAGAAGGCATCTTTTAGGTCTATCACTGTGAACCATGCATGCTCCCTCGGTATTTGGTTCAGCAATGTATAGGGATTCGTTACTACTGGATGTTTTGCTTTCGTTCTTTTATTTACTTCTCTTAGATCTTGCACTAATCTAAATTTACCATCTCCCTTTTTGACTGCTAATATGGGAGTATTGTGAGGGGACATGCATGGTTCTAGTATTTTTTCTGCCAATAAGTGTGTTATAATTGGGGCTAACCCTTGCTTACTTTCTGCTGACATTGGATATTGCTTTAACCTAATGGGAGGCCCATCTTCCTGCATATCTATTTCTATTGGTGAGATGTTTAAGTACCCATATTTTCCCTCTTCTGCCCATACCACTGGGTCAATTTCGTTCAAGTCTTCTGTTGTTAAAGCCATCATATGTACTACCATTTTCCCCTCTCTTGGGAGGACCCCTATCCCAATTGTACCTGCAGGTCCCTTCCCAATAGGTTTCCCTCTAGCCAGGGTAAGTAGATGAAATTTGCTGTGCACTGTCTGAAGTTTCCTCTTACTTCTACATTGTCCACTAGACTGGCCATAAAGGGTTTACCTCCTGCTCCTAATACCTCACATGTTCTATTCCCAACATAAGTACCCAAAGGCAGTTGGCAAAGACTGGACTTGTCGGCACCGGTGTCTACTACAAACTTTAATTCTTCATGGTGAGGACCCAATTCCAAGTTTACAATGGGCTCTTCCTGATGTCTTTTTAGGTCCCCTAGTGAGAAGAGCCCATGACACCCCTAATCATCTTTCTTTTCTCCTCTTAACAGCCTCTCCAACGCCTCCTGTTCCCTGGCAATTGCTTCATCAAACTCTACCTTTTTACAGAACCTCCTTTTATGGCCTTCTTCCCCGCAGTAATAACACCTTAGGGGTTCCCTTGATTTTTGTGGGGAAAATCTGTCGATGCAGCTTTCCTTTTTCCTTCCCCAGGGATAGGTGGAGATTTCTCCCCTTTTGGTGGGCTCTGGCTGTCAACACCCTTTACGCTTTCCCTGGCCACTGCTACCATTATTCTCGCTTTTGATTTTTGTTTTTCTTCTTCCCTTTTTAAGTAGACTCTTAAGGCTTCCTTTAGCAGCTCATTTATACTTTTTTCTTGCCAATCCTCAAGTTTTTCTAATTTTCTTCCGATATCTGGCCACGATTTAGTTACGAATTGCAATTTTAAAAACACCTGGCCTCTGCACTATCTGGGTCCAGGCTCGAGTACTGCTGAAAGTTCCTTCGGAGTCTACTTAACCAGGAGGCAGGAGTTTCATCCTTTTCTTGGGCTGCATCGAATGCCAACTTAGTGTTATTACTCCGGGGCACAGACTCTTTGATTCCTCGGATTATCAAACTTCTATAGTCCTCCATATTACGTCTGTCTTCCCCTTGATTAGGTTGCCAACCCGGATCCATTATAGGTAGTTTGTGGTCCCCAGGAGGTCCTACCCTGTTTTCCCTTTCCCATATTTTAATTTTAAGTCCTGACGGACTTCTTCGGGAGTGAATAGTATATTTAAAATAGAATTTAGCTCCCCCAGGTGTAAATGTTGGGCTCCAGGAACTGATCAATTTGATTAGCAATCCCAATTGGGTCTTCTACTAGATTTTCTAACTCTTTTTTTAAAACTTCTTACTTCTGAGGCTGTGAGAGGTGCGTTTACAAAGCCCACCCCTCCCTCTAGGCCCCACATAGGCACTTCTCGCAACGGAAAAAGCCTGGCTTTTGAACATGTGTTATACGGAGGTCTTCCAGGTGCTTCTACTGGTGCATCAATAGGAAGAGGGACTTGCAAGTTCTGTTGAGGGGGATTAGGGACAAGGGTTGCAAGGCCCTGCTCCCAACTAGGGGGAGGTGCCGGAACCGTGGATGGTAGAGGAGAAGGACCAGGGTTAGGGGCTTGGGGACTCTGTCCCCAACAAGAGGGAGGTATTGGGATTGAGGATGGTAGGGGAGAGGGAACTAATTCTGGATTGAGGAAAGAATGGGACAGGTTTTGGGTATGGAAAGGGTTGGTTTTGGAGAAGGTGGTTTGAGGAGGCTGGGAAGGAGTTCTTGATTGGGCTGGGAAATGTTGTGGAAGGTCTAATGATGTAGGGGAGTTTATTATAGTTGGAGGGGGGATCTGGGGTATCATGGAAGGTGTTATAGGTGAAACGGGGAGACCTGGAGGAAGGATTTGTGGCATAGGGGATGGTGTTACGGGTGGAATTGGGAGAGTAGATGGGAGATTCGGAGAAGAACGTTGGGTTATATTTGGGTAAGCCGGGGGAGGGGGAGACAGGTGGTCAAGGGGGTCCCACTTATGCTCGCTACTTCCTTCTTTTTCTTCTTCCTCCACCTTATCCTTTTTCTTTTGCAATTTACAAATTTTAGCCCTTTCGCCCTCTAACCCTTGCCTTTCCCAGCACGCTGCATACTTCAGTTGTTCAGTGTTGGGGTCCCCTTGGGCTCTCAAATGCTGATTTAGTTGAGAGCACATCCAGGGATCCCTGGTCCCGCACCAGGGCCACTTTTCAGGGAGATCTAGATTAGGCCAAACTTCTATGCAAAAATGTTTCATTTTGATTTTATTCAACTCCCGAGTGTTCTCGTTACTTTCCCAGTTTTCCAGTAGTTGCCCTAATGGGCTATTTGGTGGAATGTTTTTCTTTACTCTACACTCTTCTTTTACTTTCCTTCCTTTACTCAAGCACTTTCCCATATATGACTTTCACTTAACAGGCCAGCAACTAAAACTCAAACGAGCCTCTACCCAAACGGAAGATTACTGACAGGCAACACAACGTTTTAAACTATTTAAAACAAACTTTGGCCTCTTTCAAACTTATAATTTCAACCTTTTTAACTGAAACTATATGGTGCCTCTACCCAAACGAAAAGATACTGACAGTATCTTTTATCTACTTGACAGTATTTAACAACTCGGTAACCCTAGGACTCGTTGCAGGGCCACTGATTGCCTCCGCCCAGGGCTAGTGAATGAGGGGTAGGACCCAGCGGAGCTACCGACGCCCCGGCCTATCCCTTGTAATGAGGGGTAGGACCCAGCAGAGCTATCGACGCCCCGGCCTATCCCTTGTAATGAGGGGTAGCACCCAGCGGAGCTACCGACGCTCCGGCCTATCCCTTGTAATGAGGGGTAGGACCCAGCGGAGCTACCGACACCCCGGCCTATCCCTTGTAATGAGGGGTATGAGGGGTATGAGGGGTATGAGGGGTAGGTACCCAGTTACCTCCCCCCCACCCTTCTTGTTTGCAAACACACACACTTGAACCTAGGCCTCTGCCTGCTCAATGTACCTAGGCCCACACGTGCTACACTCACTCACTATCCTCCCTCGCACTGGGGAGGGCTCTACCCCTGGAGGCGCCTCTTCCACCTTTTAGGCCACAACAGACCACTCTCGCTTCCTCCCGTTCCCGGCCGGCCCCCTCGCAGGAGTCCGGAACCACGTTACTAGGGAGTCCACACTCGCTTCGGGGTCCGAGCTGCCAGCCCCCGTCTCACACGCTCCACATTCGCTCGCCTCCCGTGCCCGCCACCGGTCTTCTTACTGGCGCTCCTGGCGTTGTCCTGGTCTCTCGCTGCTCCGGGTCCAGGGTGGCCAGCTGACCCAGAGGACCTCTTTGGGGTGGCACCTTCCCCTCCGACGTCCTCTTCTGGGCGTGGCCTATCCCGGTCGAGCCCCCAAATTGTTATAAATAAAGCAGGGCTAAGGCCTTTATTAAGTAGCAGCTCTTTTATCAATGGGGGGTTGCAGGGAGGCCCTATGCCTGCTGCTGCTGCTGCTGCTAGTCCAACGCTGGGAGGAGGTTCCCGTGCGATTCTGTCCGAAGGCAGAGTTGGGAGTTCCCACCTCACGGGCACGTCCGGAAGTCCGTGGTGGCTCGTTGGTCTGGGGGAAGTTACTCTTTTCAGCTGCTCCTCAGATTGTGGTGACTAAACAGTTACACAGGGTACATTGCAAGTAGTTGAGCTTGTTAGTTGAGGTGATCTGTGGACTGGTGTTCAGTGTTGGTTGACTACTTTCGTGAATTTTCTCTTTAGCAACAACTTCCGGTAATGGTGGCACTGGGAAGTTTCTGAAGATTTACATATGGGGTGTTGCTTACTTGATAGGCAGGCAGGCAGCAGCAGGCCGGAAATGAGGTAAGGGAAAGGGTGGAAGTGGGAGGTAACCAGGATAGGGAAATATAGTAAACCAGGGTTTAAATTACATAGGGACTACACATTTAACTGGGGAAAAGAACATAGCAACTTGATCAAAGAACTACCAAACGAACGAGTGGATAATACAATAAGGTGAGCAACAATCTTTTTAACTTTTCTAGCAACTTCTGTTTTATGGTTTTCAACTAAGATTTTTTTACCACAATAAGCATGCTTTGTAAGGGTGTCTTTGGAGGGCAGTTTATTCTCTAAATAGATTTCATAGTCGTGTACAAAGCTTTGATTTATACTGACCTTTTAAATCTAACATGTCAAACAAGAGTTTTTCAAATACACCAAGGAACAAGTGGCATTATTATGCGCATCCACTGCTGTTCTCACCCACATCCCCTAGAAACTGCTGCCATCCAGATGAGAGGCTGTGCCAGGTGCAAACCTCTCTATAACTGTAATGCTTCCTAAGCCAGTTCCCTTGTGTCAGCAGTGCTGGGCCACTGCCTTAGGGTGAAGCATGTGGGGCAGTACTGGGGTGCAAATAGCCATGGAGAATAGAACTGCCTGCTAATATATATTTTTTCAACAATGCTTCCCTAAGTCTGTGCTCTCCTGCCTCTGGCTGAGTCTCAGACACATTAAGCATTTCAGTTCCTTGTCCAACACTCAACAGGAAGCTGCTATGTAGAAAAATGCTACCTGATGTACATTGTCTTCAGTGTCTCTTTTAGAGAAAGAACAGCTTTTAACCCCTCTGTGGGAAGGTCCCTTTCAGGTACTGCTCACCACTGAATCAGCTCTGGCAACTGAAGAGTGAGAGTGGACTCATTGCAACAGAATTAAAGGCCCAGTAAAAGACCTCCAAGAATAAACTATAACATCCGGAGTAGGCGAGTTAGAAATGACTCGCAAGCAGAGATGGAGAGATAACCAGCTAACTCAAAGATTATTTTAAATAACAATTTGAGGGGGGCTTGAACCATATCAGTTATTGATGTAATTGTCCTGTTTTAATGGATGGAAATTAGAAGCATCTGTGGAGGGGATGTACACCAGGAACTGCAAGAGGTGCTGGGGTGATTTCCTTAGGAACCAACAAGTGGAGTCAGACAAGAAATAGAGGGCAAGACCGGGTTGGCCCCTGTGTTCACCACTAAGAAGATTGCACTGCCCTGCTGAGGGCAGCAACCACATAGGCATGGTAAGGTGGGGGCAAAAAGGCCATACCAGACCTCTATCGTTCCTCAATTGGTAAAATACACCTGCTATGGGCAGTAACCCCATCAGCATGGTAGATGGCCATACCAGGCCTCTGTGACTCCCTTTTGTCCATTGTGAATAAGTGGGTCTAAGGAAAACCTGAGATTTTTCTGTTCCGACAGGACAGAACAGAAGAGAACAGAACAGAACTTACTTCAACAGATGCTAGTATGATAACACTCTATTGTGAGAAGAGTGATTCATTGGAATTGAAAATAACAGTAAATTCTTTGAGCCAAATGACTTATGAAAAGGGAGTTTTGTTACAGATCAGTAATGTGATGTGGAGAGTATTGTTCAAACTTGGTTAGCTGAGAGAGGACATAGTCAAGCAGAGTTACTGCAGATGGTCTAAGTAGAGCAAAGGCTAGCCCAAGGACAAAGGTCCTTGTGACAAAGGGGTTGTGGTGACAATGCTTATTGCAGCAAGAAAAAACAGAACTAAAACAGAACTAAAAACCGCAGACATATAACAGCAAACCACAGAAATATAGAAGCAGTTAAAAACAGAATATTGCAAAACTAACTTATGCAAGATGAAGATAACCAATAATGAGCTTGGCTTTTGTAATATGTATGAAGATAATTAAGAAGTGTATAAAAGCAGAACTGTTTTATCAATAAATCGGAGTCTTGCTGATAACCATCTGGTGTCCGCAATCTCACCTTCTCCGACAAATGGTGACCCCGACGTCGCCCTCCTGATCAACAAAGAAAACGGGGGAGGACGTGCCACGGCGGAGAAAGTAGGAGTTGGGTCCTGATCGCAGCCAGGACGGTGCAAAAATCTGCTAGACAGATGGCACCCCTGAAGACCATAAAGGTGGTTTTGGGCCATACGTGCCACCGGAGCCTGGAGAGCTGCAACAGCGCTGACGACAGAGATGGATAGGCAAGTGGCATATGAATTATTTACTCGTACTTTGCAGCAGTGCAATGTTCAGGGAATTGATTTAAAAAAGGATTTACCAGGGTTATTAGCATGGGGGTATGCAAAGGGTTGTTTTGTTGTGCCGCAGACAGTACAAGAATTGTCAGAATGGCGTAAACTTGGTGATAAACTATGGGAGGCTGTGTTAGATGATGACAAGACAGCAAAGAAACTGAGTAAAATATGGAGAATAGTGCATAATGCTTTGTTGCAGAAGGTAGTAGAGAAAAGGGCAGCTGGACAGGCTATTGAAGCACATAAAAAGAATTTGTCTTACGGGCTTGAGGAAGGACAACCATTGGCCCCAGGGATAAGATCTGTGCGAATTCCAATTGCTGGGACGGCAGGGAATGGTAATGCTGATTCAGAGGATGACTCACCCACACCGTCTGCTCCTTTACTTGAGAAGCAGGAGTTTGTGCAAAGTAAAGATGATAAAGAGCCACGGCCCCCGTCTCAGACACATGGCATGCAAAATCCAATCCCGGGTCCTGAAGGGGACTCGTTGGAGAGGATGGCGCGGCAAAGACAGGAGGCATGGAAGAGCTTGGCACAACAGTCGGTGTTGGATGGGGATGGGAATGTAGTCCCTACCTCTGGATTTATGGCATTCCCTGCAACATTTACTCCTTTATATGACCAGGAAGGCAACCCAGCAGGGATGCAAGCAGATTTCCATCCTTTAGATTGGAAAATGCTAGCGCAATTAAGACAGACAGTGAGCCAATTTGGATTTAAGAGCGAGCCCGTAAAACAAATGTTGGATTACCTATTTGACACACAGGTCCTTTTGCCAAATGATTTAAGGGGTATTTCACGGTTAATTTTATCTGAACATCAGTTGATATTATTTGGGGCACATTGGCAAGCGTTAGTTCAAGAATCAGTGGCTATACAGCGTCAGCAGGGTGACCCACTGCATGGAGTAACTATGGATGAATTGATGGGGACAGGAAATTTTCTCAGGACTGAGGCACAGCTGTTGATGGGAGCAGATAAAGCCCGAGAGGCCATGAGATTGTTTCGCAATGCTTTAGATAGGGTTAAGGAGCCTGGGGGTTTGCCTGCTTACATGGGAGTGAAACAAGGACGAGATGAGACATTTGGTGCCTTTGCTGATAGAATAGCAGCTGCAATTAACAAGGCAGGAACACCAGAATGGATGAAAGTTCACTTAATAAAACAGTGTGTAATACAAAATAGCAGTCCAAATATTCAGAGACTTATAGCCACTTTACCAGGGAATTGGGGAATAGAAGAGTTGCTGGAGCGAGCTTCTATGATACCGACAGGAAGTCAGGCATTTTTAGTTGATGCTATAAAGGAATTGGGAGCAGGTTTACAAAAACAGGCAGAGGCTACTTAGTCTCAAGTGTTAGCCGCCCTTGCTCCTCTCCAGGCCTCCACGGTCACTAACAACAATCCCCCATCCGCCAAATGTTATCGATGCGGAAAAGGGGGTCATATCCGACGTGCGTGCCGAGCAGCAGGAGTTTGGTGCCAAAATTGTCAATCTGACACACACAATACAGCTGCCTGTCGCCGTAAGTCGGGAAACCGCAAGCAGAGCGCGTCCGGCCGCGCTATGACACAAGTGGCCGGAGGGAAAGTAACAGCGCCACCGCCTGTCTCCAACCAGCAACAGCAGGGTCCCTTGGCTTGGACCTGGCAGCAGCAATAGATGTTACCCTGTATAC
>NW_026612704.1:0-76080 GCF_029582105.1 Oenanthe melanoleuca
TAGTAAAGGCTGTGAGAGATGGGACTACTGAAGAAGAGAAGGCTCAGGAGGATCTCATCAATGTATGGAAACACTTGAAGGGAAAGACCAGGGGCAATGGCAAAACCTGAAACACAGGAGGTTCTCTCTGAACATGAGGAACAACTTTGTCCCTGTGAGGGTGACAAAGCACTGGCACAGGTTGCCCAGTGAGTTTGTGGAGTCTCGTTTTTCAGACATCCTCAGAACTCAATGTGAATTATGTGCTGCAGGTGACCTTGGTTTGAGAGGTGGAGTTGGTGTAGTTGATCTCCAGCAGCACGTTTGAACCTCAAATATTCTGTGATATCCTAAAGAGCCTTCTAGGATTCATGTGAAATTTGGACTTTTCTCTTTTCCTGCAGTCCTGTTCTCATGCAAAAGGGTGTGATTTTTCCTTCTTCAGCAGAATTAAGGCGTGTTCTGGCTCAGGAAATGATTTTGATTGATAATATCTGTTTTCAGTTGATGCAACTCACAGTCTCTGCTGTAGGGCAGCCATTCCTGTGGGTTTATCAGGAGTTTATAGTATTTAATGTTTTCCTTAGAGCCACAGGCATCTGCAGTCACACCATTACATAATTCCCACAGTTTTCTTTGAAGAAAAGATTAATCAACTCAGTTGTATACAAAACTTGATACTGTGCATTTTAATTCCCTAGAAAGAAAACATTTTTCTTAATGGTCCAACTTTAAAAAAATCGTTCTAGTTGATTGGTAGTCTGATTCTGGAGACAGAAATTAAATGTTCAGCTTACCAACACTGGAACCCTGCTGCTGTTAACTCTTCCACTGAGACCTTAAAAAACTTTTCTGCACACAAGGAACACCAAAATTCCATCTGCAGTAAGTTCATTTAAAGGAGTAGCCTATAACCTTTTAGCATGAGTTTCCTTTCCTTAGCTGGAAAATCCTTCCCTTGCTTTGCTGTCCTAAGACTACTACAGCTGTTCCCCTACAAATATGGTAGCTCAAGAGTTAGAATTAGCTTAGCATGTTGTGTGTCTGGAGGCTTCTGTTATTTCCTTCCTATTTGCAGAGAACTAGCAAGTTTAAGGGGTGTCTTTGGAAAAGAAAACCAGCAGGCAAACAGCCAGTATTAATTCTTGCTATATCACGAGCATAAATATGAAGCAAGGTTGGATTTTGCTTCTGCAACCCACTGTTTATTTCAGTGGTGGAACGTCCATCTAAAATAAATGCCCCAAATGGAAGGAATTAACTATTATTTCAATTAAAGCAATAATTAATTTTCCTAAAATATTGTTTTTTCTCCCCTATTTTTTTGTACTTTTTCAGTTCACTTCTGGCAATAAATGCAAACAAAACCAAAATGTAGCATCACTATAGACTGTTCAGAGACTAAAGGAGTTTTCTCCTTAGATTATCACAACGGGGAGTTTCATATTTTTCAACCATCTATTTGGCAAAATACCATTCAACTTATTTAGCTCATATTTAATATTTAGCACTGATTTTTAGGCTGACTAGTCAATAAAACCTTCATTTCATAAAAAACTGAAGGAACCATTAAAATGATATAAAGAGGAGAGACATGACTTTAAAAAAACCTAAAAATCCTTATTTTTTTCCCTTTGAGGGGAGTATATGCTACTGCATTCTTTAAACAGACAGAACATGAATCACTTTCCAGAAAGCTTCTCTTTATTGGATAAAAGTATAAATAATGCCAGTGTCAAATCTTAAGGCAAAAGGAAGGTAAGAGTCACATTTTCTTCAGAAATAGTACTTTCTTCCTAATGAAAGCTATTGAATTTAGCAGCTAAATGTCAAAGAACAGAGAAAGAAGAAGAGAAAGAAGATATACCATTAAAATCTCCAGACAAAAAGGACATTTTCATCATTCATTTGAACAAGGGTTTTACTGTTTTCTTAAATTCTGGCTTTTCTAGAAGAGAGTATTTTTATTTATATATCTCTATAGTGGTCAATATAGTAGAAAAAGGAACAAAAATCAACTGTTCAGTGTCATGAAAATAACTATTTGATAGCTCTTTTCTGTTCTCAGTAGAGAATAAAAAAGGAAGGCAGACAGAACAAATGGCAACCCACAATATTGTTGAGTAATTCCATTCAAGAGATGGGCTGGACGCTGCTGAATAAAAACCTAACATTTGATTTCAGAATGTAAATAGCCTTGTCTTGATCACCTTTGTGTGCTGATGGTGTCCTGAATAATTTTCCTCTTGTATATAATTCTGTCTTTTTGGACATGTCTTCATCTATACACAACTGTAAGGGATTAACAGTGATTTCCCCACATACACACAAAAATTATAACTCTAAGAATATTTTGATATCTGTAACTGTCAGGAGAACACTTATATGCACAGTATAAATGTGTAAGAGATCTCCTTAGATCTCTTTCTGCCAATCCTAAACTCAGAAAAATGATTTGGCCATTTATTTCTGTGGGCGAGCAAAAACAAGCATAAAACTTCAACTTCCATAGGAGGATCCAGATATTAGGAAATGGAGTCTCCACCACTAAATGGTCTTGTGACATTATAACTGAGACTTGCAGAGTGACAATACCACTTCCACTGCTGGATGTGAAGTTTAAGCCCTAAGGAAAAAGATAAAGGTGAAATTGATGTTGCTTCAGTTGCTTTGAGTTTCACAGACCACAAACTGGCACTTCAATAACCAATCTTTGCCCAAAGCAGCTCAGAACAGTAGCAGTGGGAACACTCCTAAAGCTGATGGGTAGATCTGAAAAGATCACCTCAAGACTGTGTCATTTATTAATCTATCAGAAGCGCTCATCCAAAATTCAGAAGCATCAAATTCAAATACAATTCCAAACATAAAACCAGAAAATCCAAAAGCTTTGTGGTGTTCCACCTCATTGCTGGGAGGAAAGGGTTAAAACTGGAAGATTTGGTGAGGAGAAGGGAATAGTTTCATTCAAACGGACCTTGCAGCTGGTATTGCTAAAAAATGCTATAAATAAAAATGTCAGCGTGGGAAAACTCCATTTTTTTATGCCTGATGTTGTTTATCCTCTGCCTGTTTTGAGAAGCAGAATTCTTGCAGAGAGATAACACATTCTCACAGACACGTGGAAGCCTTTTGTTATCTTGGGGCAGGCAGCAAGGCTTCCCTCACCCCACTGCTTCCTGCTAAACCTAATGATGATGAGCTAAACCTAACAGAGCCTGTGTCCCCATGTGTCCCCATGTGTCCCCATGTGTCCCCAACACTGCCCAGCATTGCTAGCAAGGTAATGAAATAAATCTGCTCCTCACATTCTAGTCCTGGCTTGGTAGTTGCCTTGGCTACTTGTATGTGCTGATTCACACACTCACACACTTCCCTCATATTGCAAAGCCAAAATTATAAAAATCTGAGCAGCACTGTAATTCTGCTGATCATCTTTTCAGGTATATTTCTACAGGAAACCAAGTTGAGTTTTTTTAATGAATTATGAAAGTGCAAAATAAATTCTAGAATTCCTTTTTTTTCCCTTACATAATTAAATTAATTATGTCTAAGGCTGAGTTGATTCTTAGTCATATTTTGTCAAAAGACTTTTTCACTAAAACTATCTGTTAATCTTTCCTGCTGGTTTTCAGAATCTCTCCTGGTCAGCATTTTTGATATGCCAGATTTTCTAGGAATATTATTAGAAAACTATAAATTTGCTTGCATTCCAGTTTTATCTGGGTAGCATTAAAATCTGTCCAACATGAGAAAGACATGGATTTCTTGGAATGTATCAGAGAAGGCCATGAAGATGATCAGAGGGCTGGAGTACCTGTCCTATGAAGACAGGCTGGGAGAGCTGAGGCTGATCACTCAGGAGAAGACAAGACTCCCCAGAGATCTTTTAGTGGGTTTCCACTTCCTGAAAGAAAGCTGGAGAGGGCTTTTTTTATAAGGACCCGGGAGAATGGCTTTAAGCTGAAAGAGAGTAGGTTTAGATTCGATATTAGGCAGAAATTCTTTACTGTAAGGACAGTAAGGCACCAAAGCAGGTTTCCCAGATAAGTTGTGGATGCCTAATCTTGGTCAACCCCAGTTTGGATGGGGTCTTGAGCAACCCTGTCTAGTAGAAGATGTCACTTCCCACAGTAGGGAGGCTGGAACTGGATGATCTTCAAGGTCCCTTCCAATCCATTCTGTGGTTATATGAAAAAAAACAATTCCTTACAGGTGCTGAATACAACAGCTGCATTTATCTTTGGCCTGACTGGAAACTGAAATCTTGAAAACATACTGAATGGACATATAGATAAAAGGCTAAAACTCAATAAAAATTTAAGAAAGAAAAAAAAAACTCCAAGTCACCTAGTGTGACAAGGCTGAGGAAATCTAAAGTTTGGATGATTTTTCTCTTTGGTGCATTTGGTGCAATCTGTAACTCTGCACTGAGTTTTGTTCCTAACAATAAACACCTTTTATTTTTTTATTACTTTTTTTTTTAACATAGTGGTGCTCTATGAATTTCTTCAGAATCTGTAATTTTGTCCTTAAAGAAAGACTCAGTAACTTCCTAGCATACATTGTAGGGGCATTGCAGTCACAGATAACTCTGTTGGACAGGATTTTATCCTTTATTTTATCCTTTATCTTTTAGCAATTACATTTAGTCTAGAAAACTAAAGGTACGCCACTTAAGTGACAATTTTGAGAAGAGAAGGAAAAAAAAAATTAAATCTATTAATAGCTATCAGACTTAATAAGCCATATAATCTCTAATTCTGAAGACACAGCAAATCTATAAATTTTCATTTGCTGGGTTTCTGTTAGGACACCCAGCAAATGAAAAAACAGAAAACACTGTACCATCCTTAAGCATGCTACAGGCATTTTGCCACTTCTTATCTCACCTTGAATTTTTATATAGAAAAACTATTTCTGAGGAATAGTGGATGAGATTTGCTTATTGTCACTAGGTCATATTTATGTGCCCTCCAGACACGGGATGTTTACCTATCTCCTATATTTGCAAGTCACCACAGCTGAAATCAAGAATGAGGCTGCACTTGCACAGCTGCAATATTCTGCTCCTCTGGCAAAATGAGGCTCTCCCAAGAGACAGTAATTTTTATTGCACTGTTTACATCTTTCATTTCCATAGGCTATCTAATCACACCTTCCTAGCAGAGTCCATGAGTGACAGGTTTGAGAACTTCTCCAGGTGAGTAGACAAATAACCTCAGTAAGATGCCAGCAAAATAAAAGTTAAAAATGCCTCTCCCAGTTAAAGCATGAAATCCAAATATCTTCCCAGTTCATCTGGAACAATCAAGACAGCGTGAAAGGCCTGACACAGATCATGAAAGATATTTTCACTGCTGAGATCAGGAAGCTGTAAAATCTGTCTGTACCCTTTCCTTTGGCAACAAAGCATCATTATGACTACAAGTGATCTACTCTTGCTACTCTCCCAGGAGAGCAAAATGATGGTTTTCTACAGGCACCCCTAGCGTTTTCTGAAGCTTCAAGAAACAATGTAAAAATATAGCACGTGGTGAACCTTTCAGACCTTGTGAGTTACATTTGACAACATTTCAGGCATCTTAGAAATGTTCGTCAATGAAAAATATCAGGGGAAAAAAATAAAAAAAACCAAATTTATGAAGACTCACATTTTTTCCTACTATACTGCACAAAGTTTTGCTCTTTTTCAGCCTTGTCTTGTCATTCTGATATTTTTATTTCACTAATAATAATATACAGAACCATTCAGTGACATTTTTTGCACACATTACATTCCTGTAATGGTAGTATCATAGTGTATTTAGTATAAAATCTCTATAAAGAAAACCTTTTAATCATTATGTAAAAAAGTTTTACATCATTATGCAAAGTCTTTGCACATATGAATAGACTTAAGCTTAGGAGGATTGCTGGACCTGTTATTTATATTTTGCACACTGAAATAACCAGAAATAATTTTGTTTCTCAATTGAATCTCTTTCTTTCTTTTTATAAACCGTGTCCAAGAATACAATAAAATAAACAAACACAACAATCTGAATGATGATGGGGATCACATTTTGGTTTGTAATGTGCAAATCTGGAGTGTTCAAAGAACGGTGTTTAGTTGACTGACTGCTTCTCTGTAATTAAGGAGTGTTCTAAAATGCCCTCAAATGGACCATAAAATCCTGACTTTCTCCAATATCTATTACGGTTACATTAATTATTATACAGTTCTGTGTCTTAGACCCTTTACATTTGCTAAGAATTTTTCTGTATGTAGATTCACAAATGGTTTAAATTTGAAGACCCTGAAAACAGACTATTTCTGATTCCTTTCTCTTTCTTTTTTATTGTCTCTTTTTCATAAACTGTCATGAAGATGGAAAGTGGAAAGGGCATTTGGAGAAGATTAAAGACATGAGAATATTTTGGTTTGAAAGGAAACTAAAATGTTGCTATTTTTGTATGCAGCTCTTTTTAGCTGCTGTTCTTGGGACATGTTTTCAATTACTGCTGTGAAAGCAAACTTCCATCATCATAAAAAGGGTATCAACCAAGACTGGTGTCCATGAAGCACTTGGAGCTTCCAGTTATCCATGTCTGATTAAGGGAAGGCTAAGCCTGCATCCCTGCTTGACCTGTGCACAGCTTTTCTGTAGATGCTACAGGAGGCTGACATTTGCATATGCAAACCCCCAATGAATTAGTGGAAGAAACTGGTGTACAGAAGGCTAATTGAAGAACAGCTCCAGCACACAAAACTTCCCTCGTGAGAGAGTCAATGTTTTCTGTCAGTTTTTAACTCAGAATGGATATGAATTTATACACAATTCCAGATGGCTGAAAACAGAATTGAAAGAAAGAGTAAAAACAAAAAATAACTGTATGGTTTGCAATCCAAGATGCAGTTTACAGTTGCATTCAGCTCAGGCCATCATGACACAAGATGACACACAGGACATTATGAAGAGCCCCATCTGCTTCTTAGTCAACTTTTATAACCTGTGCTAAGCTCTTCCTTGCTAAGGACAAGATTAAGATGACCCAACAGCTTTAAAAATTATTCATGATGTATTGTCTTCTTTAACATTAACCTAAAATCCTACTTCTAATGGAAAAGTTAACATTAGAAGTACACTGGAATAGAAAATAAATTTTTAATCTAAAGAGAAAATAAATTTTTAATCTAAAGATGAGACACATAGAGCTACCATCTAGCAAGACAGAATTTTTTCAAAATAAATTTTTTTTACTACAGTCTAGACTGGAATAAAGTAAGTTTAAAAAAAAAAAAAAGGCAGACTATTTGTAGATCTGAGACTGAGAATATCTGTTTATGTAACTTTTAAGGGAAGATAATGAAATAAATATCCCCTGGTTGATTTGAAAGAAAAAAAATCAATTTGTTTCATACTATGCAATCAACCCACATGTTTTATTACCCTTCTGTAGCAACTCCAACATGTCACTAGCCTAGAGGAACTAGACTAAATAAGTGTGCAGTAGACATCTCTTTACTCAAATGAGAGAAGAAAAAAAACTAAAGCAGCAATAAACATTAATATATTTGATTAACACTTTGTCCTGAAGGCATCAGGGACAAACATGCACGTGATGAAGTTCTAAAGCAGCTCTGTGCACTTAAGATTTCTTATAATATTTATGAAATTTCTGTCTTGGAGTGATTTAATGATAGTGTCCTCCCTGATGGTCTGCTGTATGTCCAAAAATAGTTGTTGTATCTTTAAGGTGGGTGCAGGGGGAGCCTTGGGGCTCTTCAGCAGCCATTTATCCCTGGCATGTTGGGTTTTTTTCCCTGACTTGTAGGTGTGAGGGTTCTGACAGTTCAATAACTAGCATTTATTTACCTTTCTTCCCTGCTGTGTGGGTACTCTATTTGTCAATAAATGAGTTTTTTTCACTTTCATCCACTAGTATTCATTCCTTATTGGTGGAAAGGGATTGTTGGAGCCCTATTTTAGAGGAAACACACATACCTGAGTGTTTTTCTCTTAACTTTGTCTCTCAACTGAGACAATTTCTTATAAGGAAGGAAATTATTTGTAAAAAATCTAATAATGTATATTCACATAGTAACTCACTAAATTCAAATAGCTCTTCTATCTCTCTTCCTTACCAATACATGTTTGAACTTCCTCTGTATGACCTTAGCTGGCCCATTTTTTGGTACTCAAGAGAAATGAATCACTATATAAGGGTACCTGATTTCCCAAAAAAAAAGAGGCAGCAACTGGATATTCTGTACCAATTCTCAGCATTGTTTGGGGTTCTTTGATATTTGCATTAATGATTGGAAGGATCAAAACTCCTCCCAAATCATGATATTGAGCTTAAACATCTCTGTCTCTAAGGGCTTTGGTTTGTAGAAAAATGGAAACAATATTACTGCTTACATATAAAACTGAAGTCCAGCAGGATGAAATAATCTAAACCAGTTATGAATGCCTTAGGCCTACAGCAGACAACCTGAACAAATGTAATAGAAATCTCAGTCCTTTTCAAAGTAATTGTGTCTATACAATAATTTAACTGCCTGAAAATTTTCTTAGTTTTCTCAAGCATGATAGAAGTGTATTCCTTTTCCTTATCTGCTGAAGTTCTCCCATCATGCCTATCCCCATGAGAAAGCCTGTGCTGCAGAAAAACAACACAAGCAATTCAGAACACCCCAAAATCAACCAGATGTATCTGTGATCAAAGCAGAAAGCCTGACCACAGATCTGCTCCTGGCAAAGAGTGATCAATGTGTGCCCAAATAATGCCACCTCCAGCTTACAAACTCCAGTTCTGGATTCTTCTGCTGACATACAGGCATGTAGTGCTGCTTGAGAGGCACTGGGGTACCTGAGCCAGCCACAGATATCATAAGTATTTTATATATATTACAATATGTACACATTTTACAGATATACCTCAGTATTTTACCTTTGCTTTCCATTAGTCATTTTATCTAAGATAAATAAGCTTGAATGATTGGTTTGGATCGAATAAGGGAAAGCAAAAAATTAGCAGTTGAAAATAAATATGGTTCAGTGTTGCCATAAAAAGTTCAATGAATAATATATTTGCTGCTCTGTTATAGCATGTATGGTAATTTCATTTGGCATATGAACCACTGAGGCATAAAAATAGTAAGAATGATTTTTCAGAGAATTTACTGCATTGGCAGTTCTGTAACAATATTATAAAGCAAGAGGTCTTCAGAAAGTAATATGCTGAGACAGCATTTTTTGTGTCAAGGCATTTTAATACAATTATGTTTCTGTATCTGCTGTGATTCCTTTAGAACCAGACTGTATAGTTTAGAATACTTCTTAATGCCTCTTGATTTTGTGCTTGTATTTCTTCTGATCAATCAACTGTAATCCCAAAACATGTCACATTCCACTCCATGGGTTTTACTTCTTGATTTAGGAAAGTATGTCAATATATATATGTAGTGGGTAAGAAATGTGTATATAATATACATTATATGTGTGTGTATATACACACACATTTTAAAAGTAGGGAAAATTATGTATAAAGATTGAATTCTGATACAATATTGCTTCTTTTTCTTTCTGATGAACAACATGCACTTTGAGAAGATGATCCACCAATCTGCTGTAATATGAAAGGAAACCCAGGCCTTTTAGAACATTTTCATTCTTTTCAAGGATTTGCTTGTTGTCTATCTAGTTATGCTATCACTTTACAGCTTACAAAAGGAATCTGATAATTGGTATTACAGTTTTAATAATTTCAAAAATGTAGCACATTTCTTTACTGTGTAGCTGAATTACAGCTGCTGATGCAGCTTCAGTGACAATCTGTCATGAATGTGGTCAAAACTTATCAAAAATCTCTGCTTTATGCCAAGCTTTTCAATAAACTGCCAAGTTCAGACAATGCTGATAATAGCTAGTCCACTAGGACAGACACTAAATTTTACTATTGTCCTCCAAAATAAATTACAAGCCAGCTTATATTAGAAGTAGAGATAAAGCTGTAGAACATCTGACCACTGGGCTGGTGTAGAAAGGAAATAGTGGCTCAGAACCTGGCTCTGCATCAGAACCACTCTAAGTCCCAAGACCTTGTGTGGGGTCACCTCCTGCAGCATTTGTCTTACCTAGGTCACTGCACCTGGGCAAAAGTGACAAAACATTTTATTACTTTTCAAAGATCTATGCTTCAGAGAAAAAAACACCAACTTTTCCAAAATGCCTACAAGACATATGGAAGCTACAGGACAAATTTTATGAGTAGCCAAGCCCTGACAGTTTAAAACAAAAGCTACGAATCATCTCAGGCCTTTTGAACTCTCTTGGTTATGCATAACAGTAATTATTTTGCAATCCAATTGGATATTCAAAGACATGATTTTCATGAAATAAGTAAACAATATTGAGTTTACAGAGCAAACACACTTTTAACTGTTATAATTAACACATTTAGCCTTTCTCTTTGAAAGTCAGTTACTTATAGAGCTACTTTTGTCACTAAGTCACTCCTTCCATTAGTGAAATTTTTGTCCTTCTATTGTACATCTTATGACTGAAATAAGTTCTAATAAAACAAAGCCATTTTCAGAATATGAGCTTTGAGACCTTTTATAAAACATCTTTGTCTTAGAATTACCAAAAGTTCTTAAAATCTAACATACTGTGAGCACAGCAGTTCATTCTACAATTATTCTGATTTAATGTCTTTCTAGAAATATTCTTCAAGATCATGTTTGTCTTTCTTGTCTTACAAGCATCAGCAGAGACTCTGATAAGCTTTTACCACAACCCCTTTTCCACTCCATTATGTGTGCTAGTGTTCCTTTTTCTAAAAACAATCACTGTTATTCAAACAGATGACCCCTAATTTCATTATCTTGCAATTTATGTATTAAACACCCAGATAGTGTCACCCTATTGTGTAGCCTTTACTGCTTTAGCTTTCCACATGACACAGGTTGCTGGTCTTTCACCTGAAAGTCACATACTGAGGTCAGCAATGAAGCTGATTTTTATCATGCTACTCACTTGAATAATAAAAAAGATGTGAAATTAATTCACAGTATTCAAAATTCTGCTAAGGAATAAATTATTTTCAAGTATCTCTTATAGTCACTCATATTTTTGATCAAAGAAAAGGATGGAATAATTTAAAAATTGCTCCAAAAAAATGTTTTCCTTTCAACATGGAATTCAACTATCATACACTCCATAAATCATGATTATATAAAGAAAAAAATTAAAGTTACTTAAAAAAAATAAAAAAAAAATTATTATGATCTCTGAGCTGCATAACACATATAGTTGAGACCCCCAAGAACAAAATGGTGAAGAAAAATTCCAACAGGTTATGAATAACAAACAAGTTACTTGTTTATTTCAGGTGACAATGCAAAGCATGTCCTCCTTGAATAACTTACTGAAAATACCATCTCCTTCACAAGGTATGCACAGTAGTATTAAAAGTGCTCTCAGGTAGAAATGCATCTCCACAGTGATTTTAAGATTGTGTTATATGTGTCAGATCAGAAAGCAGCAGTACTGGAAACAACATTTAAGCACATGGCCAACAATGAACTTACAGCATCACAAACATGAAAATAAATTGTAGGCACCACAATGTTTTGAGGCAATTTTAGAGGTTGGCTTATCCTCATGTCTGATGTAAATATTTTACACCAATACTTTTCATTTTGAAACATCTAATTGTACTGAACTATAAAGCAATTCCTGGAAATATATGTTTAAAGTATTCGGATAATCTGAATATATGCAAATACTGTAAAAATATATGCAGTATTGTAAAATAGTAATGTTCTTTCAGCACATTCAGAGTAGAATAAAATAACTTCTTTTTCTATTCTTGCTATTAACCCACTGCAGAACTATTTTATCATGCAATCCATTGCAGAACTATTTTACTTTTTATTATAGGTTCTGATTCCTTCCACTTAAAAGCATCAATCTAGAAAAAAAATCTAAAAAATCATACAAGAAGGTATGCAAAAAATATTTTTAAATGGATATTCTTGGCACTAGGGAAATAAAATAAAGTATTTACCAACCCCAAATATGCAGAAATCAAATAACCATTCAGTTTTCTTGATGGAAATTACAATGCAACTAAGTTGTCTCAGAAGATAATTTCATTGCCTTGTCTCATGACCCACACCTGTTTCTTTTTATTCAGATCATTGGTTTTAATAGCACTTGATAGTTTTTATGACTCCAAGTCAAATTAATTTGGCTTGTCTACATCCATTTTTAGTGTTTTAAGTGCTCCACCCATATAGTCCCATATATTTAAGTCACATCCTGCAATTTCAAACAGGAACAATAAGGTGGCAGATAATTTTCTCAGAGCTTGTCTTATTTTTTAAGATGGAGATTTACAAGCAATATCTAGCACTTCCACACCTGGGTGACTCATTATTAAAGAGTATATTACACTTCTCAGAAAATGTGCAGAAGCAACTAGACTCACCACTTAGAAGACTTTTTTGTATTGAAAAGCTAAGTTTCATTAATGAAAGAAACAGAGCTGCTTACAATAGCTGTGATTACAGTGTAGTAGAGAGAACCTGAGAATTCAGCACCTTCAAAAGCAAGGCAGTGTTCCAGGGGGTTAAAAACTGGGACTCAGGCTTGCATGGGGATGTAAATGGGATTTCAGCAAATGGGATGTGCTGCAATGGCTGAAGCAGGGACTGTCCTGGCTGTACACTCCTCTCACAGCTGGAAGTTACACAGAGAACAGCAGAAAGGGAAACCTTCCTACTCCACTGGTGCTCACAGTCCTGTGCATTTTCTAAGTTAACAGTAACAGCCCTTTACATTGGTAAAGCTGAGTATTGGGTATGGCAGCAAAGGAAAAAATAAACATTTTTAGTCATCCTGAAAACTCTGTGAACATGAGCCAGGCGCCTTAATACCCTCCTACAGACTATTTTGGCTCCTGCAGGTTACAAAATAATGCAAAAAGGGTATAAGCAAACACAAAATCCCCCAGAATTACAGTTTCAGATCATTCCACAAAACTGGAAAGTTGCCTGCCCTGTGGAAACAACTTACATATGTTGTAAGAAACTTCAGAGGCTTTGGCAGGTTCTCTGCTGCCTGTAAGGAGTTTCCAAGTGATTTCTGGATTTCCTCAAATTGTAGGTTAGCATTTTAGAGATTCTGTATATGGTGAAATAAAATAATTGCTTTATATAACTCAAAAGCCCTCCAAGCAAACAGGCTGTAACTTCTATGGTGCTAATAAAACAGCTAGTTATAAATCAAGCATATTCTGTGAATAAAATACAACCAAATGATATCAACCTGCTTAAACTAATTTTAAGTGTTGTCTGGCAGCTAACATAAAAATGCCCTAAAACAGGCTGAACAGAATGAAAATGGTTCAGTATCTATAAAGAATGACCTTAAGAGACATGGAAATAAATGGGTCCAAGTACCATTTTTCTTGTATGTACAAACATTTACTAGAGGCTCTTCAGATAACTTATACACATGGTAGAAATTATCTATCCTTTGTTTGAAACAGCTTCAGGAATTATTTTGCAATGCCTGCTACATTGCAGCACTGATTTTTATTTCTGCTAGTGGCAATATATTTTTCCAGCTACATAGCTAGTTTTGCATTCAAATGAGTGAAAAAAAGTGGCTGTTGTATTTTTCATGATCACTTAAAGAAGGTCATGTTATTCATATAGTAATCTTTAGTCCCCATTTATTTTCTTAATCCCACTATATTTGCTTTCTCCATACTTCTACTGTTACTGTTTATCAAAAATAAAGATTCCTACACTAAAATTACAAAAAGAGGGTTTTGGTTTCTTTAAGAACAAATGAATCCCATAGCATTTCAAGCTTTTTTGTCCTACTATATTTGTATCTCCCATTCTGATTCCCATTAAAGCTGGCAGTCTGGCTGTTGCTGGGAGAGAGGTATTTTTCAAACACATTTACTGTTCAACATGGTGTTTCCCTGTATCACCTTACTGAGGCCAAATGTTGTATATGTGGATATAACTCAGCTGAAGTCAGACCCCTTACTTCACAACTGAATTAGTATTTATGGGAGTTCATACCAAACCAAACCAAACCAAACCAAACCAAACCAAACCAAACCAGAATTCTGACTGCATTAGGCATATTAGCTCTTTGAAGTAGTGGGAACAAAGTCAAAATTGGCTTCAAAGTGTATGGCTTCTAAAACACTTCATAATCAATGTGACCTGATTTATCAATACCAAAGTGAATTCTGTAACTTTACCCAAGTACAGACTATTGCTATCAATGCCATGGATTACTGCTCTTCCTGTCACATCTTGCTCAAAAGGGATTGATTAGTTTTATGGACTTAGCTTCTTTAAATTTAGCTCACTAAAACATTCACTGACAAAATGCAGAAGATCCTAAGCAATTCTTAAGATATTGTGTTGGACTGTCAGTATACCCTGACTTTGGGCAGCATTGGACATATTGTTATGATTCAGCAAAGATGGCACAGCAGAGATCCAAAAGCACACATCACTCTTCACCTCTCCAAGTCTTTACCATGTAATACTTTCAATGAAATACATCAAACTTTCCTGTCGGGGGAAAAAAAAAAAAAAAAAAAAAAAAAAAAAGAAGAGAAAGAGATCAACTCCACCAAAATAGGATAGAAGGAATAAATTTGCTTTTACTATGTTATTCAAGCAGCACATGCTCAGAAAGCACATTAGATGCTTCACACTGTAGAATGTTTTGTGGTAGAATAGACTTGAAAGCCAGCTGGTTTAAGAAAAAGTAATGAGCTCACTTTTGAAAAAACACTCAGTCACTCCTGAGAAATGACTCAGCTTAAGTTTTAACAGATTTTTAAGAAATAAAACTAACTAACTAAAAGTAAAGCTGCTTAAAATAACATACTCAAAATCCTTCTTTAAAAAAAAAAAAATATTTCCAGACCGGAGCAGTATGATGTGTCTTACATCATTCAACTGTTAACTGTTTAGGGCTTTTATTCTAAGATCTGAGATTTAATAGGTTTTAAAGTCTGACACTAAAATATTGATTCTCAGACCAAATCCTTGAAATCTGACAAGTATTTAGCTGTGTAACCACAGTTATTAAAGTCCAAAGCTAAAAAGTTAAAAAAAGAACATACAGTGACACAATCTTTTCCATAAGAACTCTCTCTTCCATTCTCATCTTTCACAAAACAAAGCCACAATACTCTTTTCTGTTGTCACCCTTTGAAATCTTGTCTCTCCTGCCTTTTCTGAACATGGCAAATCATACCAAGTGCAAAAGAACAGTACTTTATACAAGGAAATCATGCAAAGACAAATGGACTGAATCAACATCTTTAAAAGAAAGTTCTCTGCTGCAAGGAGAAGTTAGAGAGGACCATGAGTGAAGAACATGTCAGATTCTACCTGTAGCTATCATTTCCAGGGAAAAATGACTGGCTATGCCTGGCTATGCCCATCATCAAATTTACTGAAATGTGAAATGAAGTTATGCCTAAATCACAGAAAAAAATAATTTAAGAAATATTAACAAAACACCAAAAACAAAACTCCAAGACCTATAAATTGCTGGAGGCTGGGCAAGTACACAAACTCATTACATGCTCCCTATAACTTCTACTCTTCCTTCAGCATGTGACAGTGATGGCTCTCAGATATACAGTATTATAGCAAAATGTCTCTTCAGATTGATCCAGTGCTATCACTTTTATGTTCTTATTGCCATTAGAGTTGCTGTTGTTATTGTTATTATCATCATTATTATTAATAGTAGTAGTAGTAGTAGTAGTGTACTTAATAGTGCTCTAGATCTTGGAGCTGCAATATTTATATGAAGGAAACTAAGGCTTGCAAAAGCTATTTTCCAGTTCTCCTTACAAGGTTTGAAAACTAAAGACCGATTTGGCAATTTCTTTAGGCAGAACCTATCCAAAATGCTCAGCCATTTCAGTTTGATAAAAACCATTACAGAAACAAATCATAACAAACAAATCATAGCAGCCACCTACATTTGCTGATGCCAGCACCCTAAATATTGTCTTACAGCTATCCCTGAGTTCTTATTTCTCTAATTACACTCTGTGTCTGTAGCTTCTCTACTTCAGCATAACTTCTGTCCTTATATTCCATGGACACAACTTTCTCAGAAAGATTCTTTATGGCTTTTCTTATCCAAAAGCAAAATCAATGCCTAATTTTCACCCTCCTAATCTTCAAATGCTCCTGCCACAAGTTTTTTTCCCCTTGAAATACAGTCATGTTGCAGCTTTTGGGATCATTCTTTTCAGCTTTTATTCCTTCTTCTCTAATTTTGCTTTAACATAACACTAATACATTTCAAGAAGGTCTTAACTGCCGGCTTAAGATAAAAATGTCTCAAAAGAGAACTCTTAATTTTATTTTCTGGCCTGAGAGATCTTTACTTTCTTTTCTCTATATCTGTGAATAACTCCATCCTCCTCAGATATAAAGCCTATAGCTCATCTCAAGTGGTGTGTCTAGTTCCCTATACTCAGGATATATCTTCACCTTACAGACTATTCCCCCTTTTTTTCCCATCTATTTTGGGTTTTTTTTCAAACTTTTTAAGAGATGCAGCCCTTCCCATTAAAACACAACTTGTGCATTCCTCAGATTCTGGCTCTGTGCCTTCATTGGTGCAACTTCTTTTTTCTTCATGCCTTTTAAGTGCTGCTTCCTCTCCTTATTCACCTCTCTATAATATAACTCTTTTCACTGTAAAAAACAAAAATTTATTAAAATAATTACATGCACTTTACACTAGGGAAGGAAGAGTTTGAACAGTCCATTTTCATGTGCCTCAAAGCTCCTTCCTCTAAAGTCCTAAAGCCCATATATCAATTTGACAGAAGGGTAAGATGCAGCAGAAATGGTCATGAAACAGAATTTATTTTTTTTTTTTAGCTTTAGTAATCAATCCGTAAAATCCTAAAATACTGTGGAGGGGAAGGGTCCCATGAAAACTCTCTGACATGATATACAACATAAAATCTATCACTCCCATTACAGGCAATCAGAATGTTTATAGTCTTCCTTTAAGTACAAATTCATTCCTCTACTTAGAGCATAAAGTGAAAAGTACAGATAGAAAGCAGTACTGGAATATGATTCACTGGCTTCCTAAAGTATTCAATTTAAAAACTTGGGCACCTGATGGCATTCATGAGAATGCAAAGCCCTCAGATCACCAGAAGTATTCCTTTCTTGCTCTCTTCATGTATAAATAGAAGCAATCATGTTTTCAACTAGTTCTAGGTTAGCTCATTCATTTTCCAGCTTTCCTGACACAGCAAAAAACCACAAGTACCTTCCCAAACTTGTAGTGAGACATAATCTTTGACTGCAATTTTCACAGTAATAACCAAATAGTCCTCAGCAAACCCAAATTAAAATCTCATCTGCTACTTAGGAATGGGTACACGAGAGCATTCTTTGAAAAAAATGTGTTTACATTTACAATCTAACTTTTCAAATAGGATACATATCCACAGGATGACCTCCTCAACACCTGGCCTACCTGATGGGATGAACATATCTCAGAGGGGAGAAAGACCTCTAGTACAGAGCTTCAAATAACTTGGAAAAGGGAAAGGGACTAACCAGGCTCACCAGTGCTGAGTGATGGGACACTGTGACCAACAAGCACTAATGGGATCCCTTCACCTGCTTCACCAGGTGGCCCCAGGGCTGCACAGGGTACTGCATGGGTCCTCATGTTTTACCTCTCTGACTGAGAAAAATGCAAAAAGGCAAGCAGGGACAGCAGAAACAAAAGATGCTGCAATGTATTTCACTTTCCAGCTGAATCTTACTGTATTTAGTGCTGTCATTCAGCATTACTCTCCCTCATCTCTCTTGTCCAGACAACTGTAGCCTTCCTTCACTCTCTCACTACTTAAGTTAAACTGTGGCTTTATTTCATGTCTAAACATTTGGAACACCTTAAGATTGAATTATGGTTATTCACATCAGCAGAGAACTGCAATACATTGTGTTAACACATATTCCAGTGTTATCAACCTTAGAGCTTAGATTCATTACTGGGTTGTGGGATTCAGAATGGCATATTTAGAAAAAAATAGGGTGGAGAATGACAAGGATATAAATTTCTTGTCCTCTCAAAGCGGATAGCTTACCACTCTGTCTAGGAACCATCATGTCTCAGAAATGACCCCACACATTATTTCCCATACATGCTTGCATCAATTGCATTCTTACTGCACAGACTCACAGATTACATAAGTGGGCATAGAAGACATTAAGTCTATTGGCTGGAGACACTTTTCAGTAGGTCCTCAGACAGGAGGGCAGTGCAAGAACCCACCTCATTCACTCAGAGGTGGCCATCAAACAGGAATTGATACCTGACTCATCAAAGTTATTTTTGCTCCCTTAAAGAAATGTCTGTTTCAGCTGGGAAAAGAGTGACACTAGGTCCAAACAAAAGCTGAAGCTAATAAGGCAGGAGGAAATGAAGGAGAACAAGCAAATCTATCCACATGCCTGCTGACATTCAAGAAAGATTAGCCATAAAGCTAACACTTCTGCTTGGAAGCAGTTCTCTCCCAAAAGGAACCTGAGTGGCATGTAGAAAGTATAATAAGCTATATAATACACACAGAGGTAGAGACACCTTTCAGTTTTAATGCTGATATCAAAAAAATTTTTCTTTTTCTTTCACTTACTGATCAGTTTTTAGAAACATTTACAACGTGCAAAATAGGCAGCATGGGAACAAACTTTTTAAAACCTTTTTTATTTACACAGATTTGAGCTAGGCATGCTTGCCAGGATTTTTCATCCAGGACTGTTTAGCAGACTTATAAATGGGTATTGTGACATTGTAACAAATGCTTTATCTCTTCCACACAATTTCAGAATATCCAAAGTACAATAAAAAAAGTCTCTCCTTAGCAAATACCTAAATCAGCTTCAGAGCTTCCAGCAACAGGGTTGAGGGATGAAGATATGTCTTTCAGTGATTATGAAACAGAGTTTTACACTGGGGAATCCAAAGAAGTCCAAGGAGCTGGTTTTGGACCTTTCTTAACAGATGGATTAAGATCTGCTCACTGCATTTCTATAATAATGGATTTAATATTCACAGAATCGTAGAATGGTTTGGGTTGGAAGAGACCTTGAATATCATCCAGTTCCAACAGCCCTGACAGAGGCAGAGTCACCTCCCACCACACCTGGTCACTCAAAGTCCCATCCAAGTGGACAACTTATTTTGTGCTTGAAATAAAATTATATTTATATATCTGTATGTTTAGTGAACCTAGTATCATGAATTCATTTCCAAAAATCCCTAAAAAAAGTAATTAATCTCAGAGCACAAAAAAAAAGCTTCTCATCTTTTATAAATGAGATACAATTGAATAATTAGCTAACATATTTGTAAGCAGCTCTCTAGGTGATCACTGGGTTTTTATGTAAAACTGTTTACCTGTGCTGTAAGAAGTCTGCAGAAATACATGGTTTTTAGCAGTAGCAGCAAAAGCAAACTACCAATAACTGTCAATAACACTTAATTGACATTTATATATTACTAATGCAATATTTCATCAATGCACAGTGATGGAACTGCTTCAGATGGCTGACCTTGAAAACACTACATGAGAATTTGTGATTTTAGACAGCAATTTCAGAAGCCATGCACAGTTCCACCAAGAATTTCCAGCATGACCATTGCTCATGACGTATTCCTATTAAACTACATATAGTATCAGAGATAAACAGAAGACTACAGGAAGGGCAAAAGTCTGCTTGAGATCCACAAGCTACAGCTTTTTAGTCAGCCATGATAAAGACTCCTTAAATGAGAATGAGCAAAAAAGCAGCAGACATTTTGGAACTTATTACTGCAACCCCATCTGCAAATGCACTGCAACAGGACAGCATGCTTTTAACAGCACTGGATTCAACCTGTCAGTGCAAGGCTGGCCCTTAAACCTCTCCCTGAAACCTGCTCTGAAAGCCTGGACACTTACCTATGAGTAAAACATGTTTCCAGTCAATATTTTCAGATGGAAAGAGAGGATCGAAATTTCTTTCTTTTTTTTTTTTTTTTTTTTATGCAGGCAAAGTTTGCATGGGGCAGCAAGAATTCAGAGGACAATTGAAAGAGAAACTACATTTATAAAGTTTCAAGAAGTGTCAAGTATTTGAAAACACAGGCCCTTATTATAAAAATCTACCACATCTTTTCTGTGTGTCATCACAGACTGTACAGTTTATAGGCCCTAATTCAACTCCCTGCAGTAAAAGCTTCCTTCAAAATTGGATTCAAAGCCTAAAATTAACGTCAGCATTTTTGAGAGATTCAGCTCTGACACAGGCAGATTCTGTGAAAATGAAAGTCAAAACAGGAAACTGAATTTCAGACACAATCCTGAGATACCAATTAATACACATTTTTATAAGCAGGCTCCAAAATAAATCCTCTTCCTTCCTAGCAGACCTCAGCATTACCTTGGTTACGCACATTAAATTGTGCATATATTTTCCTTTAATCGCACTGTTAAATTATTTCTCCAAACAATACTAAACGACTGAAGCAGGAAAATAAATGTATATTGTTTCAGCATTCTGCTTCCAAATCATAGGATTTTTTTTTTTGCATATCCCTTTGTTTAGCCAGCTACATTGCTTACAGATTAATGCATAAAGCAGCAAAAACCACAGACTGACCACAAAGTACTTGACACTACAAGGGGCTTTTTTTTCACTTTTTTTTTATTAATGAAGCTTCACTTGCATGCAGTCAAAAGCAATCTAAAAGAGATTTCTTAAGCAATTAGCACAGCAGACTTCAATAAAGGGATTCAGTCCAGTTCTCAGAAGACAGAGCTCCTATGTTTGTCTGTGCTCCCCACACTTCTGAGATTGTAATTTGATCTGGATTCAAACTCCCCAGCACTACTCTTTTGCTAGGGCCACCCTCTGATTCCCAGCAAATCCTTCCCTTTTGCAGCCAGCAAGCTGATTTTATTTCTTCAGCTATTCAGAAAGATCATATGAGATCTACTTCAACAAAAGGAATCTGATGGTAATTTTACAAACACAATGCAAATGCTAATACAGCATTCCTGCTGTTCTGGAAGGCTTTAATATATCAGTGCAGGAAGATAAGGGGAGAAATGTTCCAGAGACATTATGCAAACTTAACAAAAAACCCAAGAAAAGTCTCCATGTGTAAATATCTTCACTGATATTAACACTCATTTGATGTTCCTTTACACCAAATGCAATCTTCAGTGAAAATGCTTTTGTTTAGCATTTAGAATCTTCTACAAAAATTAAAATCTGCTCAAAGTAAGTGTAAATGTTTAGAAGTCCAGAACTTATAACAAGCTAGACTCCAAAACTTCAGAGTGTGGGTAAACATATTTTGGAACAGAAGTACAATTATGTGATTATGAACAAAAAGATTTCTTCTTCCAAACTGTTTTATAGTACATTACATAGAAATGTCTTCTGCATTTTTTAAATAGTCATGAGGACCAGATGACAAAAACATTGGTCTCATCCCCACTGGCACACAAACTTTTCAGAATACACTAACCTTGTATGTTCTATCTGTGTGGTGTACCCATAGGCACTATTTTGGTTTGGGCCATTTCTCATTTACACATTCAAAATAAGGTACCACAGGTAAAAGTGATAAACAAGCAAAAATACATTTTATTTCCAAAACGGAAATCAGCTGGGAATTTTGGAAAGTGTCTGTCAAACCCTGCTTTTAAAGAACTAGAAATTAAATTACATGTGCCCAACTTTTTCTCACAAGCTGCACAAAATACAGCTACTTAAACCTTCAGATATCTCAATGATATCAGGAGCATAACCACTGGCTCTTGCATAAAATTCTCAGAACTATCACAACTGTGCTAAATCCCACAGCTTAGGGAAATAGGAAACCTTTGGCCCAGAAAATAACAAACACTTTATGAAGAAGAATATTGTTATTATGCAGTGACAGCACTCAATTTAACTTGGCCTCCTGATCTAGAGGGCAGAGCATTCAACAATCACTGGCATTTCACAGATATGGAAAGGGAAAGTCAAGAACAGATTCTTGAAAAATCTTTATCTTATTTTGTGATATGTGGTTAGAATGCACGAAATTTCAGACTTGTCTCAAACATTATTTCAGGAACTTACTGATTTGGCAGTGTTTTAAATCAAGTGGGAGTTTCCTGTATGTTTTCCTTTTGATTGCTCCCTCCTCTCATTTTCCCCATGTCTCAACTAATACAGTGCTTGTATTGAGACTTACTGTAGCATGAGCCTGATTTTGATGCAAAATCCTCCCTCTCCAGGATATAGAGAAGGACTGTTTCTCAGGGCACTGTAGAGCACTGCTCTGTCCTCCTTTTCATTCTGTGAAATTTTTCAAGTGAAAAAGAAGACAATCCCCTCCTTTGTGAGATTCTGTATTTCTTTATATTTAATTTTTTTTTTCTTACTCTGAAACCTTATTTCTAGGTCTGTGTATCTTGAAAAAAGTAGTGAGAAATATGGATTCAAACGCAGAGCTGGAAAAAGAAAATTATTAATTAATTAATTTTCTTCCTTTTTAGTCACTGTAGGATTCCAACCACTACTTAGAGCATAAAGAAAAACAATTCTATTTTAAAAGTTGCAGGAAAGTGACAACTTCAGTTTATATTGGAAAGAAGAATGAAAAAGTAACACTCAAGGACAGATCCTTATTTTATTTCAAGGGGGCTTTTTGTTGCTTCTGGATTTCATGAAAATAGAAGATTTTATTGGAAGAGCCTAGTAGCAGCTGATGCTGTTCCAGCTCAAATCAAGAGACATTATGAAATTGCTAATTATTTCATGAAAACCAGTTGAAATTAGAATGCCCAGACAACTAATTGCATCATCCTTCCCCTTCACATCCAACTCCATTTGATTTTACTGAAAAGTAAAATCCTAAGAAAGGCTTAGAAACCAAATCACTACTAGTTCTACAACACTCAAAGAATAATAGGTATCATCCATTGGGTCTACCTGAAGAGCACTCAGCAAAAGAGGCAGCAAGATAAGTACAGCACAGCTTTGTGCCATGGGGGATGAAAGGGGTTACCTTGTGATAAATTATAGTAGCAATAAAATAAAACAGGAAGGAAGGTGCCTACAGCAGCACACACCAGCCCCTATTCTTCTTCAGTATTACCTTTTGCCTCTCACTGTCTCTAACTGCCTGTGAAAGCTTTACAAAAATGGAAGGCAGATGGGCAAAGTCTGCTTGACCATTTGTTGAATTTGGAAGATTTTGCAGCACAAAGAATGCATCCGTATTATAAACCCCAACTGCTGAAATCATAAATCTGATACACTGCAAAAAATCCTACACTTCATTTTTCTCCTGTTAACAAATTTTTTAGGATTGATCTTTCCCTTTCCAGCATACAGGGTAATGCAATGATCTTTTCCTTGAATTTCTTTATGTGGCCATTCACCTTACACCAAACCTCTATAAATATTGTGTGCCTTCATTTGTCCTGTTTTATGTATGCTATTATCAGTATGCATTCTGTGCAGCTGCAAGTGCATACAGGACTATAAATGCTCACATAATGTCAGCACGTCTGGCCTTTATGAGACGTTTGTCACTCCATCACACTTGATGTATGTGGGTTGTCACTATAGTAGCAAAGTCTTGTATATTGCACAGAACAACTTGTGACTGCTGAGCACAGAGCTGGGCTGCACAATGCAGCCCTTAACGTTGGTGTCTGCTGAAATTATGATGAGTTAAGCACAAACACAGGAACTTCCACTTATCACTGGTGTTCTCATACCCGTCTGTTACCTTCTGTGTCCTCCTTAGCTAGCACAGGTTTGTCAAATAAAATAATCAAAGCACATTTTGATAGAAATCAAACTAATGTTAACACACCACACGCCCCAAAAAGATTAATCTTTGCAAGGAGAGAGCGTTGACAACATTTGTCAGTTTAAACACTTCCTGGCAATAGCTCAGCTTGTTAACAGGCAATGAAAGACTGCTCTATTAAGCTCAGGGTGATGTTAAAATGGTTTCATATAAGACTATAGCAATTTTCCTTCCCACCAAGTGAGGCTGCCTGTTGAGAAAGGCCATGGCACGCTGCAGGTCTTTGCTATTCATAGGTATTGATTGTAATGAGGAAGACATTTTATTGCTATCCAACATCATAGTGAATTACAAGAACAGCTATGTTTTTATTAAGAGCTAGGAGTCATATAAAAATTACTTAGACTGCTGCTTAATTTAATGGCATCTCCTTTTAATTTTAACTGAAGCGATGTTCCATACAAATAATAAAATATATTACATAATCCCTTGGTTCTCATTTAAACCCAGACTTTGAAAGGGAAAGGGTTTAATAAACACTACCTCTTAGAATTTACCAAACTATCACTTCCATGAATGAAATACTTTTTCCTGATCAGAACTAGATTAAGTTTTGGTGCTTAAGTGAAATTTTGAGTTCCTGGGAGTCACCCAAGTGTGTGTGAACCTAACCTCAGCATATATTGCAGAAAAACCTGATGAAGCACAAAAGAATAAAAAAGAACAACAAAAAGTGTCCACTAACAGAGAGGAAAACATAAACCTGGTTAGTGTACAAAGGTGAAGAGGGAAGCAGCTTTTTGAACTCATTCTGTATTCTGCAGGCTCCAGACATCACACTGCAGGGTAGTATTTTTTATTTGGGTATCAACGTTGCCAGCCTAACATAAACCTTTGCTGGAGGGATGTCTTAAACTCTGCAGTTTAAATATCCTGCTACACAAAACCTGGTAAATTCAGGACATGAGATGAGTTTTACTATATTTCATAGGGCAGTCATATGTTAGTACCTAAATAATCTCCTCTGCCAGATGTGGGGGATCTCTGGTGAAAGGAAACCTCAAAAAAGATGTTCCTGGTAGAAGATGTTGAGTAGCAGCTCTCCTAGCTGATGGCTCAGCTGTTATTTACCCTTTGCATACACATTTATTGAGAGCAGGAGTGCTTTAATCCTTTGCATTCAATATCCTCCTTCTATTACAGATTTCTGCTCCTAGAAAGGACTCCACCAGGTCCACAGTGAAAGGAAGACTTTTCTACAGAAAGTTACAGCATACACAGGTACAGAGAATTATGCTAAAAGACAAGCCACTCCTGGTCACTAAATAATGATGCCTGATAATTTCCATGTTTAATATGAAGTTATTCTGTTTTAATTAATTTCCTTTGTATGACTTCAAAAACAGTTGCCCCTGTGCTGATGCAGTTTAACTTCAGTGATTCCACTTGATTTAGCTGAATCAGAGCAGTGTAAGGCTGTTGTAATGAGAATGTGAAAGAGGGGCCAGTAATCTCCATAAATTAACAAGCTTCAGAGTCAATCTCAGTTTTTGTATGGCTGGATGTTCATGATGGTTTCTTTGTTCATGAGTGAGCAAAGAGAGACTATGCACTCAAGACTACCTGCACAGTTTTCATTAAGTCATCACTGTGTATAAAGATGCATAGTCTTGAGAATTGTAAATAAGATTTCACCTATATATTCTTGTATTCTCTCTTCCTTGTTCCTGTCATCACAGAGGAGAACTTATAGGAAAGAGGTGGAAAATGTAGAGAATAAAAGTTTCAATACAGATCCACAGAGTACAGTGTCCCAATTGTGGCTACAATGACCAACATTTACAAAATCTGAGCTGCACAAGTTTGAATTTTAAAGACATCAATTCCTTCTAGGGCCAGTGAAGATGGATATACACATCATCTTCAGAGCATCTGTAGATGATGTGTAATTCTCTCCTCTAATGGTAGAGAGCTCACAGCAAAGTACCCTTCTAGAGACAGTGACTCAAGCAGGTGCCTTGAGTAAAGTTAAGAATGAGAATGGCCTGTGTTGGTAAGAGTTAAGTTCATGTTTCTTTATACATGCAGGTTTGGTACTAAAATCATATTTTAAATATTAATTCATATAGGAAAAGGTGAAACAGCATTTTTCCACTAATAAAGAACAAGACTAGAAAATGAAAGATCTTGATTCACTCTTCAATTACTATTTACTACTCAATTTACTAATTCATAAACTACTAAATAGTAATTTACTATTATTATTTACTATGAACCTATTTTCTTGACTTTCTGTTCATTATGGGTTGGTTTGGGTTTTGTTCATCACTGCAAAAAATAACTTAGTTCCAGCCTTTATCAGTGACAATCTATATACACTTAACCATGTGATCTCTTAGACCAGTTTGTGAATTTCAAATCCCAAGCCCAAACATTTATAACTTCAGGAGAGAAGAATCTGTCCCCTCCATCTCAGCCCCAGAGCTGCCTTGAGCAGAGCTGGGATACAGGGTAATTTCTTTAAAAGTCCCTTTTCTTCCTCAGTGTATAGTCTTCTCCAGTGAACAAGACTTTTCAAATTCCCCTAGTGACACAAAAGAAGTTCCTCCTAGGCAGCTTATAGCCCCTCACTGGTATCTGCACCTTCAGCATTACCAGCACTAGAGAATTATCTATACACAGCAGTTTTTCTTCCTGCAGTATTATTTCTATTGTGTAAGACATGCTTGCACAATTTGTTTAATTTGAATCTATGGAAATGCAACCTGCATAGCAGAAGGCAGATCAACCTCTGGTTTTTAATAAATTATCACACTGACAATTAAAATTCCTGGTGACAGGTGAATTACTGTTAAAATCTATGACTGATTTCTAGCAGAAAAATCTGGAACAGCAGGGAGTAGAACAGCTAATAGGAAACCTTATTAAAAATCAAGGTAATAAACCTTTTGCAAATATCAATTTTAATTATTTTTTAAATTACATTTTCCTCTTCCATCTCTTTCATATGGCCCAATCATGTGAAAAGTTAATCATATTTTATAATAAAAAACATTAACTGCTCTTTTTTTCATCATCTTTTTCAACAATATGAGCCATAACACTAAAATGGGAATTTCTTCAGCCATCAGTGCACACAGCTGGTTTATAGTTAAACTGTTTCATCAGTAGAGGTTTTTTGCTCAGGTACTGCAGGTTCTGGAGCATGATTTTGCTACAGGGTTTTTATTTATAAAAACTAATTTTTAATTTCTAATAATATCTGTAAATGACTGGCTAATATTTTTGCTATTAATAGGCTTCTTTGCTAATATTTTTTGAAATAACTGAAAACAATAAAAGAAAAATTTCTAAAACATGTATGAAGAAGTTGTGGAAATCATGTGCGCAGCAGAAGGACATGTGAAAAGGAAAATTCTTCTTGGAAGACCAATGTAATTCATTTTTTCATCTCGTCCTCTCCCACAGGTTGAAAGCATTTGGTCAAGAAAAGGCTTTCAAGGTCTTTTTTTTTTGTGAGCTGAGATACAGAACACTGCATCTTCATTTCCAGAGGTGAAAGATGTAGCGAATTTTTGGAAGTGATTTGCTTTATGAAGAAAATGTGTCCTAAGGGCCACTAAAAAGTGTCACAGAGCAAGGAAACATAAAAACCTCTAGGTGCTTACCATTATAAGTTTCAGTCATCTCTCTTTCTTTCCAGAAGTCCTTTTTACTTACACTGTAATGATCTTTAAATGGGTGGTAATGAAGAATAATGTACTCTGTGATGACTGGAATTGGTCATCTCTAACTTGTGAGTCACCATGGACAGAGTGTATATTAAACAGTACATCAGAGTCAGGGGTTTAATTCCAGCTCCTCTTATTTATTTGCTTAGAGTACATCCTGCTCTTCTTGTGGTTTGGGGAGACTGACCATCTTAGAGGAAGATAAAGGAGTAACTCCAGACAACAGCTGTATGATTGCTCTGACATTTGCAGGGGCTTAGTGAGAGCACTGGGCAGACTGGTCTTCATACCATTTTTTTCCCACAGCAAATAAATTTTTTCTAGATGGGACATTAAACCAATTGAGTGTATCTTTAATATATATTGAATACATATGTGCATGCAACCAGACAGATATAGACTAGCTTCTTCAGAAGAAAGACTACTTAATTTAACAAACAGGGACTCAGAATTGCCCAACTAATGCATTTTAAATTCTTACTCTTGGTTCAGTTGCTTTGACTTTCAGAGTCACATACCTCTTTATCAGCAGCTGAGGATTTTAGTCCCTTTCCTGGCAAGGGATGAAGGCTGCAGCAGGCATCCAGCACTGGAGCTGTTAGCACTGATGCCTGCACTGGGTGCGTGTATATATATATATACACCCCCATATACACACGTATGGTGCCCACAGCACACATGAGCAGTGAGGATCCATAATATAAGAGGACATTCAATGGAATGCTACATCAAGCACGATTCACATGGACCACAGCATCCTCCTTTTTCATCTCAAGCAGCTCTCAGGAACTGCAGGACTAACTGGCTTGATGCACTAAATGAAATGTCTTCACACACCTCAAATACTAATGAACCTGAGCTCAGTCCTGTGCAACGTGCTCACAAAGTTCAGCAAAAAACAACTTGAGATTGCACGAGACAGAAAACCTGCCATTTACAGAATGAGTTTATCAGAACTGATGTTTTTCTCTAGTAAAAGCTGTTGTACATATGAGCTCAATTTGGTGCTGCATTGTTTAGTGGCAGACAGAGATAATACAAAACATAATGCAATTTACCGCTTCATTTCTTCATAAAGTCTACCCTGAAACATTTATTGCTCCACGTTACAGTAGAGAAGGAGTTTGGCAAAACGCGTAAAGTAGGGAATCTGAAAAACCACAAATAGTGCTCTCTGCTTTCCTAAATAATATTTCACACTATGCCAGATCTGACCTGAATTAATTGTCTAAAATTCCTAAACTCAAGTTAGTCGCCCCAGCTTACACTCGTATTTATTGTTTAATATATTGATGATTGGTCAGCACTGTCTGCTCTGCCCATGAACTTTGATAACTGAGAAAAATTTTAAAAATTATAAGCTTCTGATTTCGCTTTTAATTACAACACTGCAAGTGCTGAATTTTGCTCAGGTTTCTTCACAGCTGTTAATCAAATAAGACTGACAATTGCACAATTAAAAGTAAAATATTTTAAAACAAAGCAAAACTAATGCTTTATGGGTTTAGACTGCTTTCCAACTTTTTCAATTGCAAAACCCAGATTTCATTATTTCAGACCCAAAACACACAGCACCATATATATTCTTGCTCACACACAAACTGTAGACTTCCTTTCAAATACTGGAGAGAAAAAAAAAAAGATAATCTTTCTGTTTCCTGGGCAAAACAGCTGCTAACCTCTTCTTTTTGCTTCTCTAGTACCCTCCAAAAATCCCCTTAATCACTTGCCAGGTATGAATTTTGGGGTTGACTATTTTTATATTCCCCCTCCCCCCTTTTCAATTTCATTTCTGGGAAACAAATTTCTCTTTCAATACCTTTGTTAGAAATGGTGGCTATTTTAGCTGTTGCTTTAATATGCATTTTGGGATACCAGCTGGTGCCTCTGTACAGTACTGTGCTGTGACATGTGGTAGATGGAAGTCAGATTAAGGTTAGTAATCTTTGTTCTGTATTCTGTTGCACAGAGAAGATCTACCTTTAGCTAGTCTATAAAAATGGATAGAATTCAGACAAATGCATACATTCCCCAGTTCTCCAGCAATCATAAAAGACAGAAGATTTATGATGACCTTAGCGTAAAACTGCCACTTCACAGGAAGACCTTAAACTTCACTGAAGTTTTTCCAAACAGAAATTTAAAATACATATTCACAAAGACTTAAATTGGCACAATCCAAGAGATGGTATTTTAAGTTAGACGTGAGAACGAGATAATCAAAAGGAGGTAGATGTAAAACCAATCTGCAACCCTAAAGATAACCACTTGCAGCTACTACCACCACTGCTCCTTTTGATTTCAGATGATCTGAATCTACCTCCCATTGATAGGTGCTCAGTATGAAAGAAGCTGATCCTAAATCAAAAGGACAATTTTCACAGTTCAAATACCCATTTTGACCCTATGTGGCTTAGTTTCAAGACAATGTTATTCAAAGCAAAGCAACATTCAAAAGCCCGTGGTTGATAACTTCTGCAAAATGTAGGCATTTAACTGTAAATGCCTCACTCCTACTGGTTAAACTTACCATCTCTTTATGCACAGACACTCACTGACTTTAACAGATCCACATTAATTGATCCAGCAACTGCAATTCAGTTCCAATGCAAACCACAAAGGGTGTTGCACGTGGATTTCAGTTTGTGCAGAGGATGTAGAACCATGCCCAGGTCTAAATCACCTGCCCATACCTCTGTAGCTCTAGAGCTAAGTTACAACCAAGTCATCTTCATAGTGATGCTCCCAAGCTCAGAATTCATGTAGGGACATTTCAATATAATGGTCAATTAACACTGAAATCCTTAAGTACTTCATCCATATTAATACCGAGTATTTCATGATTAATTTTATTAAAATTAATTCCAAAGGAATCGTAAATGATAAAGTTGTTATTGTAGAACAACACTGTTATTTTTATGTATTTGTGTGGGGGTGCCTGGTCTCTGTACTGCATCTTTGAAAGATTTTTTTAGAGACTGTGGCCAGCCTGACTTAAATGAGGTGTGATACCTTGATATCTAAAATTAGGTGACATAAATCCAGGCCCCAGAGTCTAACCTGAATGTCACTTATCTGAAAAAATTCTTCTTGACTCTACCTGTGAGCTTTTGGTTTCCTTTCCTGGCTTTTGGCATATCCTGCTCAAAGATTTTTAAAAATGTCCAACTCTCTGCATGTACATACATTCTGGAATAGAGGGAAGTGCCTTGACTTGCCCTTTTTTCCCCTCCCCTGGCTTCAGATATGGAGCAATTAGAACTGAATGTTTTGTCTCCTCTTAAAGAATATTGTGGTATTTATAACAAATATGAACCAGAGGTAATGCCTCTTTTCTAAATTTACCATTCATTTTGAACACAGATTGCAGAATTCTTAGGTTGACAATTTTCTTAGTTTACTGATGTTATAGTACAGTGATATAACCCTCGATAAAATTTAAGAGCACCAATAAATTATATCACTTTACTTGATGCACCTTTTTCAGTCTAGGTGAGCTTGATATGCAAATTTTAATTTCCATTTTGTATTGTATACCTGACATCTCCTGGATATACACTTTGTTCAAGCTGACTGTAGTATGAAAATAAGACAAAAAAATGCTATGATATTTTAATGTGCAGAAGTGGAAAAATGTAAACAACAGAGCCTACAATAACCATAAATATAGAAATATAATTTTAACTGAATTAATACTATTTCAATTAGTAAAAGATTGTAATTATGTATAAGATCATTACAGTCTTTTACAAATGGTGAAAATTCATGCCCAAAAATTTGGATTTGCATCCACCAGAGAGAATTTCTAAGGTATCTACTAAGCTTTGATAAAAATTCTGGGCCCATAACACTCCTCAGGAGTATATTTTTAAAAACTCTTGACTGGAAAAATTATGAAAGCTGAACTTTTTTTTTTGGTTAGTCATTAAAAGTATTATGATGCTGAAGTCTGAACTCAATGACTATAAACCAGGCATAACTGCTCAAGAAGAGCACAGGAAAGATTATTATAATCTAGAAATCAAAATGTTATGAGGGTAGGATGAAAATGCACTGGATTCTAAGTTTTGGAAAAAGGCAAAGCATGTTTTCCTAAAATTTAAAAGCTTAAGCTCTACCTCTCTTATAATAACAACTTACTGTAAAAGTAATAATTTACATTACTTAAAAATTTTCTTACATCATTATTATCATAGAGAAAAAGTTGGTGATTGTAAGAAAGAAATCCAGGCCATCTAAAGTTAAATTCTAAACATGTTTGTATTTGTATTTCTATCAGGATTTTTTTCATTTAAAATACGAATTTGCCTTTGCCATCAAGGAATTGTGGTGTTTAATTGTTTTGTGCGGTTTTTTTTAATTTATTAATTTTTGAATTCTCATCCAGGTTGCTGATTCAGCTTATCCTGCTCTCCCACTGATTTTGGCAAAAATTTCATTAGACTAGTCTTTATTTCATGGTCCATACCATTAGTAAAAATGTGCAATAGCACAAGATTGAGGGCATACTCCTACAGGACACACGTCAGCTTGACAGGGAACAATACATTCTGCATAGCTTCCTTACTAATTATATGATCACACAGAATATAATTTCCTTCTTTTTTTTTTTTTTTTTCCAATGCTTTCTTATGAAAATGTCATGTGAAATAATGTCATAAGATTTACTTGTCACGACAGATGACATCTCCTGGTTCATCACCTTCCCAAAAACTGTTATTCTGCCACAAAAGGATATGGGACTGGTATTACACAATTTGTCCTTGATAAATTCATTTTGGCTATAACTCATCTCCCACTATTCTGCAGGTGCTTACAGTTCATTTGATTTATTTGTTCCAGTTGTTTGGGGTTTTTTTATGACATTTAAATTATGCTGATGGGTCTGTAATTCCACAGCTCTTCCTTCCTCTCCTTTATAAAGGCAGGCACTGAGTCAGCTTTTCTTTAATTTTCTGAAACTTTCTCCATTCTTCACAACAGAGAAATGCTTAAGCATCTTGAGAAGGCTTCATCTAGTTACTTAAATATTGTACAATAAACTTCATTAAACCTGGATCATTTTCAAATATGTAATTGTTCTATATATTCTTCAGGAAGCACTTTTATCATTCCAATCTCACAGTTTAGCCCTTTCATAACCTTAGTAGTTGCATTAATGCATAGGAACTCCAATTAAGGAAAAGTGAGAAAGATATTAAACATTTTTTTCAGGCTTAATACCATTTTTCAATTTATTTCCTTCCCTATTTGATAGCATATTAACCTTTTTATTTACCTTGTTCTGGTTATTAATGCATTTATCAAATTACTTCCTTTCCTTTTATGTCCCTTTTTTTACGTCATGCATAATTCTGTGTCTTGGCCCTCCCAGGTTTTTCACCCTTCCCATTAGTGCTATTTCATCTATACTAATTTGGAAATTTGACCTAGTTTCTACTTTGAGGGCTCCTTTTTTTTCCTGGGCCTTAGGCCACAGCAGTCAAGGCTTACTTATGGGAGCTGCTTCCTACAAGCACTGAGATGGTTTGTGCTTCTCCCTTAAATATAATTTCTAGGGGGAACTGCCAGTGCTTGTAAATGTTTTTCTCTTAGATTTATTTGCAATGAGATCTGACTCATCAGCCCTACTAGTTTGTTCTCTGATAATTTATTGGTTTTATTATGATCTGCACTTTCTGTTTCTTGATGTAATAAATCATGTTATGTCCTCCCTAAGCAGGTTAAAGAAAGTGAGAGCAAATCCCCTTCATATTTTCAACCACATTTTCTAGAGGCTTCCTGCTAGCTGCCTTCAAAGAACCACAGAGAGATGGAGGCTGGGAGGGATCTCTGGAGGGGATTAGTCCCAAGCTTCTGCTCAAAACAGAACTTAATGGAAAAACAGGATGAGATTGCTCAGTGCTTCAGGTCAGCTGCCTTTCCCCCACTTGGGTAACATCAGCTGCTTAACAGGTGTTAAAGCAAAAAAAAAAAAAAAAAAAACCAACATTTATTCTTGTGCACAAACACTGAACCCTGCACATTGTGGAGTCAAGCTTAGAATGGAGACTGGGATGCTGCAAACCATCTACTCACAACACTGCACTTTAACACACTTTAAAAATTTCCTCCAGGTAATTGCAATACCTGCCAGGGGCTAATATGTTTAGGATCCATAATTAATATATTCCTTTTATGGCAAAGAGAAGCTTAACTTTCTACCTAAACCATGAGCCAAGTAAGTAAGTAAGAAAGAAAACTTTACTATTGAAATATCTTTGTTAAAACACAGTCTCTATGGCATAATTCCACATGAAGGATGTAAAACTGAGGCATCCATATCTAAAATGCATAACTACATTTGCAATAAAGAGATAGGGGTTTTTTCTATGTAGAACTGAGTATTTACTGCAGCACTAGAACCAAAGTAAGGGTCTATAAGGCCATGACACAACTGAGGTTTTTTTAGGAAGCATCACATGAAATTAATTTTTCCTCACCCATGTACAACTTTAAGTATTTTGCAAGGATTTTGCCAGCCACTGGAAATGAATAAATAATGGAAGCCAAAACAAATGGTGGGGGTGAGACTGGACCCAGCAACTTGAAGACAGCCAGTGATGTTTTCTATCTCTGTCTGGATATGTGCATCCCAGAGGGTTTTCTATGCTGCCACCACCTCCAACTGCCAGACTGTGCAATCCAGTGTCTCCACAGACAAAATGATTTTTTGAAACCTCTGAATACAGCAACATTAATCCACTTCATCAGTCTGAAGTCACACTTTTACACTACACAGCTCACAGAATACAAATCAGGACTGGAGCCACCAAGGCAGCCAGAAAATGTCCTTTGAGCTACATTTGGTCTCTTTTCTTTTCCATGATGCTTCCCCAGCACATGGTGGAAAGGTCCTCAGAATTTGCTAAATAGCAACAATATGTTTTGGTTTGTGTCTGCTGTATAGGTGCTTTGAAATGTCTGTAAACATTAATTTCTCAGGAGAAGCAATAAAGACAATGCAAATAAAATTCAGCCATACTTTAAAACATACCAAGAAGCACGGTATGAATTTACCTTCAGATGTCCCTCTGCTAATTTTTTTTTCCTTAGTTTACATGGAGCTCTAACACTTGAAAGCAAAAGTGATTTGGGAAGGTAAAAATTTCTTCATATGCATGGTAACTCCTGGTGTTTGACAAAGCTTCCTCAGGTTCAATAATAGGAGCTCATTCAAATATTTAAAGGAATCCAACTTGTAAGTCTCAGCAGTATCTACCCAAACTATAGCTAGCTAATTTAATCCCAAATATACTTTAACAACACTCCTCAGTCAGAAGGAACCAATTTCACCAGAAGTAAACCGATGATTTCCATTGAAAAAAAATGGAGAAGAAAATGAAACAGTAGTAGGAAAAGTACTTTTTTTCTTTTTTAATCTTTGTTTTTTCAAGCTTTATTCAGCTGCATAAGGCCAATGCAATAATAAAGGCTAATTTCCTGTGGCAATCATCATCAAAGGGATTTAAAATTAGTGCATGTATTCTGGAACCATATTGATAAAAAGGTTCAAACAATCCCTATTATTGCAAATAACATTGAAAAATGAGTGGTTTTTAACTTATTGCTAGCTATTAATTTTGGATTACCATAAAATAAGCTACTTCAAGTATTACTATCCTTGTGCAATGTATTTATATCAATATGATTACTATCTTCAGTGAAAGGTTTAATATCAACATACATGTAATTACTGGAAATGTTTCAATTTATATTAAGAAATTAAACTGTAAGATCAGCAACAACTGCCTCAACTAAATCAAAAGGTTCTTCCCACAAGCCACATATAAATTTTCTCATTTATTGAAGTTACATCTCTTCCACAGCAAAAACTGAGCCACTCAGCTTCACTTCTAAAATTATCCTTATCAACTTTGCTGACTGTCTTTACAAAGCAGGGATTATGCATAGTTTGAAAGGATCTCTTCTGAAAGCACTTAATCCTTTGTAAAGGTAAAGAATAATTAAAGTCAGAAAAATAGAAATTCATCTTGTATTAATTATTTCAGTCTTTTACTTCCTGTGACAATTCTGCACATAATACATTGCAGACTAACAATAATCCAGTTAAGTTACTTACATGTTTTCTACAACATGGTTTCCTTATACAGATGAGAAGATTAAATACAAAGCGTATTTCTAATATCTAGGCCAAATATTTTTTATTTTTAAATAATGTGACTCTAAGAAACTAATGCAATAATGGAAAATCTTTACCAGTTGATCTTAACAAAACATGTAAGAAAAGAAATCTGGAGCAAAGGCTTCTTTCTTATTTTTTGAGGAAAATAGGAAAACATGCCGAATCTCTCAAATTAAATCTATGTATATTTTGGCACTGTGAGAAAACAAAAGTCCATTCGTGGCAAACACTATTTGTTTTTAAATAGGATCAGGTGTCCTGACACATGTTAAGTCTCCAGACACAAGACAAGGCTCACAGATATGACACAGACCTACTAGGAGCAGCCTACCCTGCTTGGCCACAAGATCTAGCATTTGGAAGTCAGGCAGAAAACACAGGACACCTACCAAAAAGATCTAATGTCTTCATGGTACAAGTGGTCACAAGGTGTTTCAAAACACATTGGAAAACAGCACATGAAATGTTGCTGGTGTTTCTTTATTGAGCTGTGGACAATGGGCAACATTAACTACCCAAGTCTGCCCTGGCCCCAGCTGCATTCAGCAGTGGTGCAGAGGAAACTCAGCTTACAGGGCTCACATGAGGCTGGGGGAGATTCTCCAGAATTGGGCAAACAGCCACAGTGAACCTGGTGAGCCTAATAAAGCTACTGCCATAGCCACAAGGGTGACACTAAAGAAGAGGGGGGCAGGGGCAGGGTGTCAAGGATAACAGCAAATGATCAAATGACAGCAGCCTGGACACTCAGCAGAGTGATAGGAAGGGTCTGGGGAATTCAAATGGATCCCTAAATGCAGGAGTCATCACTATCTGTACATCCACTGCTGCAGAACAAAAGCAGGGTCACTTTGCTTTCATTTACTAACAAGTATTTTATTTGACACCCTGGAAATATTTACTTTCTTCTGCTTATTACTGGTGGACCTTTACCAAAGAACTGTCAGTGTTTTGGGACAAGTTAAACTAGACAAATTGAAGGGCCCAAATGAGAACAAGGAAACACTAAAAGAACAAAACATGCAATTTTAATGAAGAAAAGCAACAAAAGTGAGCCCACGAGGTGCAGCTGAGAGGAAGTAGCAGCAGGAAGGAGCAAGGGGAGAGGTGTTTGAGCAGAGTAGGCAGAAGCTGGAGTAGAGAGCACAATAATCCATTGTTCCTTGTGACCATGGCAGATAACAAGAGATTATCTTAATTTGCAGCAAAGAAGATTTATTTTTGATCTGAGGAACAGCTTTCTCACTTTAAGAACAGAATATACACCAGCATCTGTCACATATGGATGCACTTGATCCTGCTTTCAGTAGAGGTGATGAATTAGATGATTTCTTCAAGACAGTTTGAGCTTTAGATTTAATGATCTCAGCTGCCTGAGAAACTTAGGAGTTGCAATATGAACATTTTCTTACTGACAATAGCTTCTATGGCAAATTAGCTGAAAACCCAAATTATATGATACCAATAACAGGTACTAAGAACACAACATTCCTGAGTTACAAATGCAAAGCTTATTGTTCTTTATGCCATTTTTAATCCTGTGAGCCATTCCACCTCATGCCTGTCTGGATGCATCAAAACAGGATATCTGTTGACAGATACTGTAAGTACTGTCATCACAAATGTTCAACTCATGATTTGAAAAGTAACACCACTATGAAGTTTTATAAACTATTATTCCTGTGTGGATGGGGATAAACTATTATCCCCTTCATTGGAGCTGCACATAATTTCCAATGTACTTTCTTTCATTTGCTTATTACTGCAGTAAGTTTTTTTCCAAGGTGGAATTTCCACAGAAGTGTCTTAAATGTTATAAGTATCAAATAAGTTTTCCTATTCCTCTGAGAGAAAGAAGATGAGGGATTTATAATACTGCAGTTTCTTGAATCTAGTTGGAGCAGTGGCAGAGGTTAATGTCTTGAGAACCACTAATAGAGGAGAGTTTTTCAGGAGTTACTTGTATCAACTAGGTGTGGTTTTGACTGGCTTGTTTGTTTGACAAAAGAGAGTGAAGTTCAGAAGAATGCATAAAAAGCTTTTGAAGGCCAAGACTGAGACAATATGGTCTAAATCAATATTTAGGAAAGTGAATCGCTTTCATATGTGCCACTGAACTAGAGACCTGCATTGTACCAGAGGCTGGATGCAAACATGCCAGCAGGTTCTCCTCTCTGTCCTAGGACATATTCTTATCCCTTTGCAGATTAGTGCCTGCTAAGTAGACTCTCTTTTTCTTTTATTTCAGGGTTGAGTACCTTTTAACTCTACTTCTGATGTGTGATCTCAGAAGAGAAATAATAAAAATGAAAAAAGCCATGCTAAAATCTCTTCTCTTTCCCTCTGGGAATAAATACTGTTTCTGTGTTGCCTGGTCTCTCTTTTTCTCCTGCCAGTGTTTCTGTGCTTCTCAGGTGTTGCTGCTGGCCACCACTGCCCCTGCTCTGCTGAGGAGCTGACAGTCATTGGTATAGATGACACTCTTCTGCCAGCGGATCAGCACATTTCCTCTGCAATAAGCTAAATTTAATTCTGAAATTCATACCCATATGGAAAGGAGAGTATGTAATAGCCATTTTACTGCCCACTGCCAGCAGCTAATTGCACAAATATACATGCAAAGCATATATACACACCAGTAAAATCTGCTAAAGGATGTATGGTTTATTGCTATTTTCCAAAACATTTGGAAGATTAGGGTAATAAGTATAAAATAAATGATATATTTTAATCTTATCAGGCAAAATTAAGGTCTGCTTTCTAGCATATTTGTCATCTTCTTTCAGGAGGAAAGCCTATTCATTTCAGTAAAATGGCCTGAGAATTAAGGCAGCGCTCATCCCAAGCAGCGGAAGCATTCAGCTGCTAATAAAACCAACAAGCTTTTATCAATGAGATCAGATGCTCCTTTCAACCCTTAACCCAATTTATCACCAAGGCATATATGAACAAGATCCATGCTTGAACCTTCACACAAATCAAGTGAAGAAGTGCACAGTTACATGCAAATGATTATTAGGAAGCACATTTGATTAAAAAAAAAATGTTCAGCCTTTGACTGATGTTGGGAGAGGGAGTGAGAATGATACCTAAGCAGACTTCATGAAGAATATTTTGTCTGTATCGTGTTAATTAATGATATAATCAAGAAATAAAATTACGAATAAACACATCTTTAATATCTTATAAATTTTTTCTCCATCAGAGAGCACCAGTCTTTTAATTCCAGTTTCCAAAAAATTTTGTACTGAATATTTTTGTTTGTATTAAGGATTTAGGGAACATTCTATTTGGCAGGCATAACTGTTCCACATTGATTTCTAGGTAAACAATACTGATAAAACATAGTATTTTTAATAATCTAAAATAACTGTTCAGTTTGCAACTCAATTCAAAAAATCCATCTTTCTTATTCATAGTCTCCACAAAAAAATTTGGTTTCTATTCTGTAATTCATTTACAGAAATACTGACCAGTGTTATGCAACTAATAAAAGCACACAAAAATAAATAACATGTCAGAAAGAGGATCTGAATAACTTCTGAAAGCTACTTCCAAACAATATTGTTCTTCACTTTAGATATTCTATGCAAATATTCCCCAAAACTATATATGCAGCATATTACAGCCACCAGAATGTTGCACTAATCATAAGAAACCACGCTATTAGATACCATTGCTCAGTCTTTAGACTTTGCCTTACTGGATCAAAATCCTGCATTTTATGGAAAACATAATAATAGTAATCCGCTTTCTCTTGTCCAGACTTCTTTTTGTGACTAGTGTGTTATTTCCTATTTCAACATTCTTTTCAAAGGACTAGTTAGCCACAAACTGGTTTTATAGCTATTTTCAAATATATACATGTATGTATGTATATATATATATATATATATATATATATATGCACACACACACACACAATATATATTGTAAGGGATTTCAGATTTGTTGGTTTTTTGCTGGTCTTTTACTTCAACTGAAAACTTCTCTGGGATGGATTATAAATGTTTCCTATGCTAACTAGGAAATAGGATACAAGTCTAGATATAGGTCTGTCAAAGACCTGCAGTGTCATAATTCACACAATAAATTTATGTATGCCATTTATATATGTTATAATTTATGCAAAAATGCCAGTTTACAGTACATAATTGCTAATGAAAATAACAGTGGCTTAGAGGATGATGCATCCATCAGCTCTAAGAGCAATATGCAAATAGACAGATGCACAGAAACAGATGCTTGAGCACACCTCAAATGAGCAAACCTCTTAGGAGCTGTAGGCAGACATGACAGCAGTACCAAGGAAGATGCAATGACCAGTTCAAGCCAGGTGCCACGTGAGTCACACAAGGTGCAGTGCCAGGAGAACAATGGTTTTACCACCAGCCTGCTGCAACTGCAGCAATCTGCCCGGGGAGCCCAGCAATGGAGAACTAAAGCTGATCAGCTGGGACACAAACTGACCCAATGAAGGATTCAGATGGATGGTGGTATGGCCAAGTGCTGCTACACAATCTTGTACAATGCCAGCTGCTCGTGTTGGGTCAGGTTTGGGTGGAAAATCAGTGTTCTGGGATCTGTGACTATGAAAAGATGCTGTCTTAATGCTGTCCCAGAGAGCAGTCTCAGTCTTTTCAACAGATGGCAGCTCAAAATCGGTCAATAGGAGTGTTTATTATAAGGATCAGTATTATAGGTCTACAGAGATCAAGTGAAGCAATCTTTGATTCTGCCAAAAATTGGACCAAATGGTCCTTTGAGGTCCTTTCCAACTGTGCTGTTGCATTACTCTGTGATTTAAGAGACAAAATCAAACGTGAACCATTAATGTCAGGATGATTTAGATACCTAAGCTCCTTCCCAAACCAGAAGCTTGTCATATGGCAACCAGAAGGCCAAGGAATGTCCAAATGAAGTAGAGAATTAAGACTCCACATTCATCTATTCCTGTTTCCAAAAGCTGACACATCCCAGTCTGATGAGAAAAGCAAAGCCTCCATCAGCATTACAATGATTTTGCTTGGCTTGGAAATACCTCCAGAAAGATGAAAAGCCCAGCCTGATTTGGACAGCAAAGCAGGCCACACTGAAGAAGTAATGCTGCTACTTTCTCTTCCTCATTGCACAGAAAGGTCTCTTGCCATTGAATAAACCTTAATTAAAACATGCAGCTAGTTCTGATGAGTCAAGAGGCAGCAAGCCAAATCCAAGATGCTGAGGTACAATCCTTCTGATAACATCCATGGAGGAAGATCAGGGAGAAGCTATGCACTTTTTTTTTGCATGCAGAAGGGGTTCTGATGATTCTTAATAGATTAGAAATATTCCATAAAGAACTCTTAAATCATTGATATATGAGGCTTTATCATAGCTTCGTACTTAGCCAGAAGACATTTTGAAAATTGCTGCTCTTAGAATTTGTCAACAATTGAAAAACAAAATTAAACTCAACAACTTGTTGAAGAAATTTCAAATTGCTAGTTTAAAAACATGATCTTTCTAATATCTACATGAATGGCTTTGCCAATAAGCTTAAGTGCTTTCCTAAAACAAGTTTTGGTTCACAGTCTCTGTTTGAAGAGTATTATTACTTCCTCCTGTAATATGAGATAGCTTCACAGAATTAAATGTCTTGCATTTGATTCTAAGATGCTAATTTTTAAAAGTCCATATAAAAACCCCTTTTTTATCTCAAAAAAGTATGGAAAAAGAAAAGTGACTTAAAATAAAAATTAACATTTTCCAATTCCAAGTTAACATGTAATTTTCTCCACATAATTTGACACAAGGCCATAAGTTTTCAGAAGATGCAAGTAATAAAAACTATGCTAATTTTTTTACATTCATACTGTATTTAACTTGATATATATACATTCTTGAAAATCAGGAGCTTATAATCTTTTACATATTCTGGAAAACAGTTTTGATCTTGATTTAGTTCCCTATCCATACTCTATCACTTACTACCTAGTGCTTTTGTGTCACTAAAACACTTCCATTTCATTTAATAATAACTTCCTATTGCATTCCAATCATATTTAAAGTATTTTACGAAGGAGGCTTAGGTTGGAATTAAAATATTACAACTTTAGGTTTTTCTGTCATTAAATGCAGAATCTGCTCAACTCAATCAAACCTCCCATAAACAAGCTGAAAACTGATTTTCAGAAGCACTCATCTTTAAATAGAATTTTTAGTAAGAAGAAGAATATCTCCTAAATTACACAAAAATATAGGTTATGTATGTCTATTTGCCTCTATTTATGCAAAATATAATTTAGCATTAATGAAGTGCCATGAAGTTCGGAATGGGAATTTATCTGTCCCAATATTTATGCCATACACATCTACCTTTAAGGAATTCATTGCAGGCATTTTTCCAGTCACAGAAAGGAAGAAGGCATCCCATCCTAATGCTGACCAGCAGAAATCAACTGGAGCAATCTGGAATTCTTTTAAAACTGTGAGGAGTTTATTTCTTTCCATTATATATAATTTACAGTTAACCTCTGATGCAGCCATCTAAAATAAGGTGAGGAGAGTGCTTTTTGGGTTCCTACTACTTTGCCACCATACTGCTTAGTCAACAGAAACTGAACTTCTGGCAAAGGTAGTGTTCCTGTGAAGAGCACTGTATAAACTAATACACTGGGAATATTTTGTGAGGATAGAATTTAAAATTTAACCCACATATCAAACTATAAGAATAAAAATAAAGGCTTTAACTTACTGTTAGTTCCTAGTAGACTTTCATCCCTGCTAAAGATGTATTTTCTGAACATTTCAGACCTTTTGTTGCAAGCTTTACAATATAGAACATAAAACAGGTAACAAATGTATTCACTGAACAACAGTTAATGGACCTAGCATTTTCTGGGCAGGGAAAGGAAAACAGGTAAACCAAAAAGTGCATCACCAAATCAGAAAAATCAAATTCACCAAAGCAGTTCTTTGCTAACAAGGAGCAATAGGAATTACCCCCATGGGACACAATTTAGACAGACCAGTAATCAGATGCTAAGCAAAAGTTTCACTGATCTTTTCTTTCTAAAAGGTCTGTAAACAGGCAAAAGCACAATTTGCATTCTTACTGTCCTACAAACCTCCTTGCATCATAGGGCCTCACAGTGCAGTGCCCTTGGAAAGCCCAAGGATTCTCTGAAGTGCTATTTCCTAAAAAGCAAAAAGCCTAAGCTGTAACAATAATTAATTTCAAAATATTGTCTTTGGAGAGCTTCCTGTGAAACATATACTGTACACAGGAGGAAGTGTAGTGAATAAATGGAATGAAAAGGTAGTTAACAAGTACACTTTTTCTTCATCTGTGCTTATAAAACATTATTAAACCCATCTTATCTTACAGAACATCATCATTGATTATGCTTCCAATTTTCCTTCTGGCAGAAGTTGTAGTACTCTAGGCTTTTAGTCTATGACAATGACCACATCACTAGATTTTATTACCCTATTTAAAACCTCTCTAACAAAATCTGAAGACAATCCTTACATGAAGGTTCAGCATTATCCTTAAGAGCAAAATTATGTTCAAGAAATGAGGAGGGATTATAAACAGATAACCTTGTAAAGCTACTGATGAGAAAATCCTGCTTGTGTGAAAAGTAAATGATCAAAGTTCTCTGTATTATCTCTTGAGAGAATGGAGAAAATGCCAGCTATCCTTTGAGACCATAGGCTGTATCCTGGTATGAATAACTATATTACTGATGCTGAAATACCCTAGTGCAAGATGTAATTGAAAATATGTATTTTAAGGCACAACCAGCAATGATGCTATAGCTGTATTCACATGGTTGGTTTGGGGTTTTTTCCCCCTCTACATTAAAATTGAAGGGTTTAATCCCTTTTCCCAAATGTACATAAACAAACTATTGTTCTCAGCAAGCCAAATTAATGCAATAAAGAAGATGATTAAACATGCAAACTATTCTAGTACTCAGTATTGCATGTATATTCAAGAACGTGGAATTTAAAGTTTTAAACAGATGATTTTAAAAAAAAACAGATTTGCCTTATGAATTTTTTTTCTCAAAAGATACTTTGAATGTAAATTCTAAATCCTTCCACAAACAAACTGAATAAACATAGGAACATGCTTTAAGAAACACACCTAACTTATACACAAGCATTTTCAAAAGAGATCATTAATATTAATTTTCCACTGCCATACTGATAAAGCAACATCATACTGTCCTATCAATGAGAACCTGACTTAGAACTCCCCACAAAGCTGCAAGGCAGGGCTCAAAATACAATATGGTTATTGTTATGATGAAAAATTATATTTTCAAAAATACTCTGTATATAAGGCCCATAAAAACTGGCTTTTGCTTTCTGGTAATTCTGACAGAGAAAAACTACAAATATTGAGAAACAGACAAGAGACTGTTAATGGACTAAAGTTAATAATTTTAATTTTTTTTTTAAATTTCAGCATCAATTTCATCATCTCTTGTGAGAATCAGTTGTTGTTCTGTGATTAGAGGAAAGAATCCCAAATTTCCCTTATTCTTCTAATTGCTAGAGAACAATTGTTTCAAGGGATATAGTTATGGCCAGCACAACACAGGACACTATGAAGAGGAGAGTAGGTCTGGACATGAGGGACATACCTGTCATGATGATTTCCCTTTCCCTTCCATTCTTGCACATAGTATGCCACCCCTCATCTCACTCAGTAATTTCCTTGTCTCTTTCCTTTAGTTCATCACACCCTATGTACTCACACCACTTCCTCACCTCAGAAGAGGAAGGTCAAAAACTAAGCAGAGATAAAAGAGTGAGCAGACAAAGGGTTAATTCTGGCCACCAGAACAATTTTCAAACAACTGCAGGGAACAGAGGGAAGAACAGATATTTCCTGCATCAGCACAAAAAGGAATATACTATTTCTGACTGTACTGGGTGTAGGTCCCAAGGCCTGTGTGAGAGGCTGCAGGGGATGGACTCAGTGGCAAGAGAACAGGGTGGGCATCTCACTACTGGATAAAGTAAAATACACCAGCTCATACATAGTCAGGGTCACCTGATAATGTCACAATCTGAACTATAATATCCTAAAGCCTCTAGAAAAATCAAAGAAAGAATATTTAACAATATCAACCTCAATTCTGCCCCCTTTAATAATGGAGTTAGAACATTTCCACTACAGATGCTGAAGAATGGTTTAGAAAAATCATGGGGGAAAAATCATTATGTGAAATCAAGGGGAGTGCATTAGGCATAGGCTAAAAGAAAGCCACTCCTTTAAGTATGGTTTCCATTCTAAATCTAATACTCATCTGACAGCCCTTGCAAATTTCATCACTTCCCCTTTGCTCAAGAATATTTTCCTTAACTGCCTCTATGTTATTGCAGAGATCTGAATCATTCCTATTCTACTTTGTTTTCAATCTCAATTTATACATGCCACCCTGCTTTTATCAGTGATACAGAATCTTAGTACTGAAAGTGAGACATACATAGTTCTTCACTGATGTACAATTATGAACAAGCTCCCACCATTATAAACAGTCATAGGCAGAACTGAATACTTCAATACAGGCATCTAAAACAATTTAGGAAGCTGTGTGGCACCCTTAACACATGCATAAAAATTATAAAACACAGGCTCTGCAAAGATCTGTAAGCTTAATTAGTATTTATTAGATTCCCATCATTGGGATAAACTGGGCTACTTCAACTCTGACCCATGATAGAAATTCTGCCCCAGATGTTTTGAAGACACAGGGGAAAGCATGAGTCCACTACTCCAATCTCCAGCTCAAATAGTACCCAACACCTAAACTGAGGTGACTGAGTCCAACTCTACCCTTGCTCCTGAAGTTCACTTGCAGACACCCATATTTCTGTGATAACTTGAAGCCTCAGGCTTCCACATCCATTCACAACACTGAAAAGCCCCTTCAAACAATCCCCCACTCTTCATTACATCTGAACTCAGCGCTGTGAATGGAAGTTGGATAAGGCATATGCTGAACTGAAAAACTTGACATACAACACAAGTAATTCCACTGCTGTTTAGTGTACCATTGTACAACTTCTGCTTTTTCCAGTAACTACCTGTCTATTCAGGAGGGCAGCCTTAGATTATTTTGGGGCACACCTGCAAGTGCTTTTCACAAGCTGAAGTCAACATTACTTTAATTCATCATTTTCTGGTGTTATAAAATATACTACTATATTGTATGAGAGTTTAAAGTAATTGAACACAAGAGCTGAAAGTGCCCTTGGCAACCTTAACTCTGGAGCAGACTTTTGGACTGCTAATGTGGACTTGCTAAGAATCACAAATCAACATCACCCCTGTAAAAGTGCAATTTTGCCAAAAGGTAGAGGCATGCAGGAAAGACTCTCTTGCTGCTTCTATGTTTTTTTTTTTCCCCCACTACTCTCTGTGCACAGCTCTAAATAACATCTCTGTTGACAACCATTCAGCTCACCAGCTCAAAACCCAGAACTTGTTCACACAAGGAGAAACAGGACCTTAAAAATTATTCATTACCATAATGTCTTAAGACACTCACAGGGTGGTTTTACAAATCAACCAGCCATCTGGAATCACCTACATTTTTATACAAATTCTGCTCATTCTCCTGCTCATTATCTGGTGGTTTAGTTTTTTGTCACCAGGGTTTTGGTCAACAGTTAGAGCTAGCTTTACAGAGAGCAAAATGGTGCACAGATGCAAAACTATCTAACAAGCAAGCAGGAAAATGAAATTACAAGAAAAACTGTGGCAAGTGGAAGTGCAGACAGGAGGGATAAAATAGAGTGAGAACTGGGAGAAAAATAAGACATGGCAGGAAAGGAGACCAGTGGAAATGAAACAAAACTGTGAGAGAATTCTGTGACGGCAGAAATGACAAAGTTTGTCAGAAAGTGTGTATTTCACCAGAATAGATGCAGCTATCCTACTCATAACATCTGGGTAACTGAAAACACTGGCAGTGGCTGAATGGCAGCTGAAAAATCACTGAGAACCCAATAAACCAAGCTCATCTGAGATTCTTCAAGACAGATAACAACAGACAACACGAAAAAGTTATGCAGAAGTACTGGGTGTATGAATAACAAATCAGTGCCAGAAATCTTGACAGAAACTCAGCAAATACAAAGCAATTTGTTGATCATATCACTGTCTCTGAATTACATTTATAACTCTGCTTGTAATAGAAACATTCTGAGAGACATAGACTACAGAAGCAAAGGGAGCAGGGACGAAAGATGGAGAGATTAATCCTCCCTACTGGAAGATGTAGGTCCTTTTTACTATTGACTTATGTATTTATTATTTCTATTCTTGATACATTTCAAGGTGCACCACATTGCTGTGAATTTATTGATTTTAAGTGGACCAGGCACTTTGCAATGGGAGCAATAACCCCAACACACACCTGGAGACTACAGTCAATATAGTAATAGAATCATTTAGGTTGGAAACGACCTTTAACATCCCTGAATCCAAATGTTAACCGAGTACTGCCAAGTCTATTGCTAAACTATCCCTAAGTGCCACATCTACATGTCTCTTAACACCTCCAGGGACGTATTTAAAAGTCACACATTACACCTGTCAAAGGTATATTTTCCAGGGGTCAGAATATTTCAGTTAAATCTTACCTTTTAATGAATTAATTAAGAATGATAGCAAGCTAACAGCCTGAGGTTTACTGCTTTTAAAATTTTCACAGGTTATAAGAAACCTAAAGATCTGTTATGTAGTTGTGCTGTCACTGTTCATATATTTAATTTAGATCCTGAAATACAGAATTCAGGCTGACAATATTATTTTCCATCATTTACATTCTCTTAGTGTCTCTCTACATGAAAAACTGAACTTTTAGAATATTTCTACAAGTGATATATACATAAAATGAAGGAAATAGAAGGAAAATATTGACCTGCTGTTAAACAAGAGAGGTGAATTAATCACCAAGAATTCTGAAAAGCAAAGGTTCTCAACACTTTCTTCACTTCTGTCTTTACCTGCTCTATTGGATCCCAGACCTTGGGACCAAAAATCCAGGATGACACAAACATAGACCAGCCATTGTGGACAAGGAGTTCATTTGTGAACTGCTGTGGCAGCTTGTCCCCCACAAACTGGTGAGTCCTGGAAAAGCTGCCCAACAGTTTTACTGTTTTACAACTCAAACAATCAGACACTGGAATAATCTCCCCAGGGAAGAGGGGGATTCCCCAACACTGGGTACCTCCAAGATTCAGCTGAACAGGGTGCTAGGTCATCTGGTCTAGATTGTGCTTTTGGGTTGGACCAGATGATCTGTAAAATTCCTTCCAACCTGTATTCCATTATTCTACAATCCTATGAAAATGTATGAAATTTTTTTAAAACCTAAATCTAGGGGAAAAATTATTCCGCCTAAATAAAACTTTATTTAATATATTTTAATTCATAAAATTGTTTTTTTAAACAAAGAAAAAGTACTAAACCTTAATACTTTTATGTCTTTTTCTAAATAAAGTGAAAGGCAAGAAGACCACCACTCAAAAAAAAAAAAACATTTCAGTGCAAGCATTCTGAAAGAGTTCAGGGCATCAGGAATCAAGCTCCAGCCTGCAAAGCACTTCAATATCTGCCTAATTTTAACCCCTTGCCTTGGCTCCACTTGCTCAAAATAAAGACACACTTATATGCATTGTTGTAAAGAACTGATCCAAAGCATGCAGTTAAAAATTAATATGTTAATCATAGATTATAAAGGCACAAAGATTTCAGTGATCCTCTAATCTGACCTGCTGCATAATAAAGGACAGAGGATTATACTGACTTTATTCTAGTTCTTCACTCATGTGCTTCCAAATGCTTTTTCAGGGCTTAGAAATCCTTTTCTTCCTCAAGTGGAAATTTTTTAGAAGATATTTAAGATAAGTTTTGTTCCCTTCTAAGTACAAAGCAGCCACTTGTAAAGAAAAAGCATTAAAAATGAAAATAGATCATTAGTATAAAAAGGAACAAAATAACCATGGCTCTTTGTGTCTTACTTTGATATTTGAAGTGCCTTTCCATATGAGATGCTATATTATATACATATTATATATATATAAAGGTTTAGATACTTATCAACATCTATAGATTTTCCAAACACTCATATTTCAGTTTTTAGATAGAAGCACAGGGATTTGGAATTATTCTAGTAATATTGTCTTCAAAATAATGTTATTGAAAGGACAGGTAAGGCTTTTCTGGCTACAAAACATGCTCTTTCTTTGTCAAGAGGGCCTAACTATGTTTATACAATACAAAAGTATTAAGGTATTGTCAGTACTGATGAGCTCACTGTATCTGTTTAGCATATAGTCATCTGAATAAAATAGGAAATCTTCTCCAAAGAACTGCTTGTCTTCATCCTGTTTGTGGGGAAGACAGCACAGCAGAGTTGGCATAAGGAGTTTCAGTCCTCTCACCGTACCAGCAGCAATTTTTGCCTTGCTAATAAACAAAGACTGAATTATACCAAACATACTTAAAAACTAAGCATGTGCATAATGTATTCTTGGTGGAAAGCAGTAAAGGGCTAGAAATAAATTATAAGAAATTGCTTTAGCTTTACTCAAAAACTGTATGCATACTGAGATTGATATTCTACCAGTTATAATGTCTAGAAATTTGTAAACCAACCTCAGGAGTTACTCAGCTGACCAAAGGCAATTGCTTTAGCTGCCTCCTCTGGAGTTTTTTCTAAGGTTTTATAGCAATCCAAACCACTCCAATGTAGCTGATACAGGTAGGACACACCTAACCTGCTAAACTAGCATCTGTAAACCATCAGGGCATCTCAAATGGGACAACTGCAGCCAGCTGAATCATAATCAGTGTGCTAACTTTACTGTGGCCCAAACAGTGCTCCCAGCCATGCTGACTGGTTTGTCTAAAGGTGTGCTTTCTATACAAGAAGCCTGGACCTCTGGTTCACACTCAGATTTCTGTTTGAAGCTGAATAAAGTCCTTATTGAATTTTCAATTGTGTGCTAGGAGGCAGAGCAGAAAACTGAACTGCTCCTGGCAAGGGGAAATGCCATGTGCACCAGTGCATGCAGAATGTTCAAGGGTGCTACAGAGGCTTGGTGCACACACCAGAACAATGGGGATTTGTAGTCAATAGTGCTCCTTAAAACAATCTGAGAGCTCTCTACTTGTACTTCTCTGAGCCAAACCACTCCAGCTCCAGAAACCAGCCATCAAGACATCATCCTGGTCCTGCATTTTGGTGCACCATATTGCTAAGCTTGATGGCTTGAAATCCCATGCACAAAGGAAAACCTGCAACAACTCTAAGCAATTCAAGAAAATCAGTGTTTATTTTATTTTTATACAACCAAACCAAACAAGGGGGATTTGAGAGGTTAAGTTCCTTCTGTATAGTTCATAGGAAATGAAATTGTGAATTTTAACTTCCCTCCAGTTACTGGAAGTAACAGTTGTGCTCTTAGCCTTACATCAAACCAACACAGATGCTGGCAGATCAGTGTTATTAATGCCCAAGAGCATTAATTGCAACCAACAACTGCTGTTATTGTACTACACAATGAAAGTAACTGAACTGAACTTTTGGTCTTCTTGGGAGGCATTTTTTGTGCCTTTTTTTTTTTTTTTTTTTTTTTTTTCTCTTTGAAACCATAAGACTTAAATCATGAAGCAGTGAAAGCTAATGGGAGATATCAGTAGTGTATTTATTTACCCTGCTACCACTTCAGGTAATACAATCCTCCCTCTCTGCCAACATCATTTCCTCTTAATCATGTTATAAAATCTGTTTTTGTGTTGTTCAGGCCAAATTGAGTCTAAGGTAAAAACAAGTAGAAGGGTCAGCAAGGGATGGGTCAGTGCAATGGGTCAATACTTTCAGAGTAATTGGTTCTTATAGAATGTAATCTAAATTCCTGGAAAATCAGTAGAATTTCCAAGAAAAGTCTGGGTTTGATATAATTGAACAGAAAGTATCACAAAAATATAAATAAAAGGCATCAGTCTTGAAACTCGATTTGCTGCATTTTACTTGTTCACCTTTCAGAGATAACATTATTCAAAGCAATAACATCTACAAAATATCTCGTTTGAAATCTGTTTTAAAAATATTTTTTCAGGGTTGCCATTTACACTTTGAAAAATAATATTTGCACACATTTACCAAAGAAGATTGGAAATAATTCAAAATTTTTTGCTTAAATTGCACACAGCAGAGGATTCTGTTTAATTATGTTTAAAGTACCTACTTAGTTTGAGTAAATGCAGTAAATCAAATGTAAATGAAAATACAGCAATATATTAATACAGTTTCTATAAATAGCAGTATTTATGAAAAAAAAATCCCAGCAAAATCTAGATCAGCATATAAATAGTGTACATTTTAACAAGTATGTTATGTCTATGTAAAAATCTCACAGTAATTTTTTGAAACTAAATTCACGATGGTATACCATAAAACAGCCAATTTCAAATTTAAAATTTTACTTTTGCTTCTCCCTCTTACATTATCAACAGTGAATGTATTATTTATTTATTTATTACTATTAGAGTACACATATGAAACAAATAAGAAAACCCTGGCCTTTGGTGCCAACAGATCAAGAGTTCTTTCCTTAACATATAAAAACAAGGACTTTCTTTCACTATGCCTTAATTGCAATAAAATTTTAGTACAATTTTGTGATTAGTACATTCTGATTTGTAAATTTTGTTTATATTATTTCATCTCAAAAAACTACAATCTAAGAAAATACAGAAAATGTAAAAAGAATAGATCAGAAAGAAGAAACCCATGAAGTTTACAAATCTTTGTTGCTTCGCGTTGGTGACGCAAAGCAAGGGCGACCTGGTCCGGAGGGAGACCGCGGCGAAACTACAAACTGGCCACGACAAATTGCACACTACACCACTATGGTGGATGGCAAAGTGCGTTTATTGATTGACGGGCACCGGCTTAAGTACCCGACAGGTGCTTACGTCACCTTACCATGCCGACTGTGATCGGCCAACGCTGTGGAGAGGGAGGGGCCCTAACTCCTCGTACACCGCGTGATCTTCCGAGCGGTTTTCTAGCTAACCACATTTCCCCCCTCTCCATGAACAATTAAACTTTACAACTGTATTAAACTCGTGTTAGTATCAACTTGTAGAACGTGTTAGTAACAAGGCCTGAACTATTTTAAACATTTAGGTGCAACCACACCTTATTTTATATAACTTGTGAACTAGTAAACTGAAGGAGTGACTGAACTTGCTTAGGATAACCTGTCTTTGTTCTAACAGCAAAACATCAATTTTACTAAGACGGTTTTTAACAAACTGGGCTATCTTATTGAGTAAACAGTTTCTGTAGAACTCCGTAACAACATCCTAACAAACAAGGAACAATTAACAGTGTAACAACAGTAATGACAATTACAAAACTTGTGACAACAAGCAGTTTCAATACGAAGGCTCTCGTTTTGAATGAAGTCCCTTCAATTAGTCTTTTGTTCCTTCTTCTTGTAGTCTGTATTTTCTTGTTTTGCTCTGCTACATACTCAGGAATGGTTTGATTGGGATTTCAGACCAAGAAACTCAGCACATTTGGGAAATGTGACTCTGTTCTAATCTGGCTTGAGTTGCTGTCCCGCTTGTCTTTGCTGCTTTTTCTCTGCAATACAAAAACTCGGATCTCCGGTTAGATTAGTTTGGAACTCACAAAAGATGCTGTATGGATAAATGAAAGGGATACACACACAAGAAATTAATTTTGACATATGTGAAGAATAAAAGGTGTACTTAGAAAAGCGAATTTAATGTAATGACTAATATAGCACATAACTAAAACCTTCTCACTTCTTTGCTTTCAATTTAATACCTTTAATTTTTAGTAGACCACTCCTTTTCCTTTTTTCTCACGCTCTGTTTCCCTTTTCTTTTTCCTTCTCTTTCCTTTCCTTCTTGAAGTCTTTGAAGTACTCTACTCTATCACCCCTTGTCTTACCATTAACCAGCTTACACATATCTTCTCTTCACTTGCTTATTCATCTTCATTGCAACTTCTGGCACTTTTCTACTAACAAAAATTGTAGTTTAACTCATCAAGTTCTGAACTAAAACATACCAAAGTAAAACTCATCATCTGTAAAGTGCTTTTTAAACCGTGAAATAATACTGATCTTTGAACAGAAAACATGGTAAGAAGTATTTAGTAACTTTTAAGACTTATTACTATTAATTAAGCTACTCTTTTTTAAATAAAGACTGGGAGCTGTAAAGATTGTTGATTAGTACACTTGGCAGTTCCTGCTAAGATGATTGTCTTACAGAAGGAGTAGAGGTGCTTACTTAGTACTTAACTGAGGTAGATGTTGCCAGCAGAATTACTTCACCCAGTGGGGCTGATGACTGACTGTTAGCAGAAGCAGCGTTATTGGCTGAAAATTTTATACTGAGCTTAAAACCAATTTCAGTTACAATTCAGTCTTGAATATAACTGAGAGAACAATGGAAAGAACTAGAAGTTAGAATTACTAAAACTTAGAAGATATTATAAAGATTATCTTAGGAGAACTTGAAATTTATACTGTTAACTTGATTGCCTTTTGAACTAAAATACAGAATAAAAATAGAACTAAATTTGACATATGTAAAACAATTTAGCTTCTTAATTTAATACACTCAAATTTGAGACAACGAAAGCAATAAACATATCTTTAAGCTACATAAAATTTACCTAAACTTAACATTATCTAAATATGACAGAAAACCTATTTGGATTAGCACAGGAAACTTGCACCGTTATGTTAATTTGTTGTTCAGAGCAGGCTTGGTAATAGTAATAACAGTTTTTCCTTTTTCTTCTCCGTTGTTGATGCTTGGGAGCCTTGGCTTTCAAGCCTTCTTGAACCCAGATTGCTGTAACACGCTTTTGCTTTTGGTAAGAACAGTATAGGTTAAAGTTTTGCTGAAAGTCCCTGTGGTTACAGCTGTGGGCAATGATCACTGGATTTTTGGGATCTACCGGGGAGTCGGTTGGCAAGTTGTTATCAATTCTCTTGACCGGGAATATTCGTGCCGCTGCATTGGGTAAATCAGCAACTGCTGACTGAATTTCCCTCCAGTCTGTTAATGGCATGGTCTTAGAAAGGCCCTTTTTATTTGTGCGTGAGACAAGCGGGTTAGTAATTTTGGTGGGTGCAGCCAACGTGCCGCTGCTGTCAGAATCGGAACCGAATTCGAAGGATGGACACCGCTTTTTGCTCTTTTGTTTCCCCCACCACTCATCCCACGGCAGCCGCCGGATCCACCCATGTTCACTGTCCGACTCGGAGGAAGTCGACTGACAACGCTTTTCCGGGCAGTGGCACCTTTTAACTGGACTCCGCCCCCTAACAGCCTCGCGGGTGGGTTCCTTCCTTTCCCTTCTCCGCCTCCCCTCAGGGGAGCCTATCGCCGTGTGTGGGCGTGTTTTGGGGCGCGCTCCCTGATTGGACATTGGTGGTTCCTCCCCCTTGCCAACCGCGGTCTCCTCCCCGCGCTCGCAACCGCGCGTGTCCGTGGCGGGAAAGCGCTGTGCGTCCCACCCCTCTCCCTCTCGGCCGGCGCCATTTTGTGGTGCATAGGGTGGCGGCCGTTCCCAAACTTTATTAGGTTTCGCGCAATCAAACTTGCCCTGAAACCCACAGGCTCCGTCACTATCTAGCTGTGCTTCGTGTTCGGTGGTTAGATTAGGGGACTGGGGTCGCGGGCGGAGGTTAGTTTCGACCGACGGACACGGGTCTACGACGCAATCCCCGAACGCGGTCTGTGTAGCAGCTCCCACACCCAATTTGGGTATAATTTTCAAACAACTACGGGCTGCCTTCCACGCTTCTTGCTCTATAAGAGCCTTTTCGAGCGCCTGGGTGACCCTCCCCCAACTCTTGAGACACTTGCTGGAGCCTGAAGTAATAACATCGTTTGCAAGTGCCTTAGTACACTCGTCCCAACAGCCTGGGTGCAGGATGTCGACGGGACGATCAATCGCTTTTAACTTCAATAACTGCATGATTGCGCTTTCAAAATCTTTTTGCTTGCACTCGATTCCCCACTGTCTATAAACCTCAAGAATTACCTTGCGCAGCGAATCCATGCTGGCGGTACGGGAGCGTCCTCCCCGCCGGAGTCAGACCTGCTGCTCCGACCGTCTTGCCTCCTCCAGCGCGAATCCGTCGCCCGCCGCTCAAACCCGTGTGCCGGGGAGCGGACGGGGTTCAGCGCCCGTGTGGTGTCCCGGGGGTTTCGGCACCACTATGTTGCTTCGCGTTGGTGACGCAAAGCAAGGGCGACCTGGTCCGGAGGGAGACCGCGGCGAAACTACAAACTGGCCACGACAAATTGCACACTACACCACTATGGTGGATGGCAAAGTGCGTTTATTGATTGACGGGCACCGGCTTAAGTACCCGACAGGTGCTTACGTCACCTTACCATGCCGACTGTGATCGGCCAACGCTGTGGAGAGGGAGGGGCCCTAACTCCTCGTACACCGCGTGATCTTCCGAGCGGTTTTCTAGCTAACCACAAATCTTGTAATGAATTTCAAGACAATAATTTGAAGTGCAAAAGATGTTTTACCATATGAAGACAGAAGAGAACACTCCTTGGACTCTTATCTCCACCAACTCCTATGTGCATTTTACATCACAAATCATGGCAACTACATTACTAGAAATAACTGCAAAAATTGGAACAGAAACTATTTCAAATACTTTTCTCATGAAGACAGCTAAACTATTTGTATTCCACTCCTACATTTCTCTCTGATGGAATTGCTGGTGCAAACCTCAGTACAATGACAGTTCTGTATCAGTTTATCTCTGCCCAGAATAATGAGAGACACATTTGCTTTTTTAAAGCACATCTGTAAATTAATATCTGATTAATTTACATCACTCCGTTACTTTGCTCTGGAAGATCTCTTAGAGCTGCCTGCAGGTGATACAACACTTCTCTTTGTTCATTACTAATAAAGCAAACACTTGTCTGCATGCTCCTTTACTTCTTTCAGAAGACTTTTAGAGGGCAGTGATGTAACTGCTGAATGATCCCCACTATTTTATATTTCTCCACGTCTTTCAGTCCCATGTCACACTTACAGTAATTTGCCTGCTCACCCACTTGGAGCAAAGTGCAAACAAGCATTCTGCAGTTTCACCAATGTCAGTGTCCAAAGCCTTCCCCTATAGTGTTATTTCTATACCTTTCTGTATCAATACAGTATTCATCTTTGTTAGGTTTTTAAACTGTTTCCCCACAGGTCTCTTGAGAATACTCTCAGTCACTTGGACAGACACTCTGGATTACCCAAAACATGCACTACTTCAGCTTTTTTAAGGAGAAAAAATTGTGGTTCTATCTGCATGGTTATATTTCTATATATATATATATTTCTATAACTTTTCTCTCTAAAAAAAAAAAAACCCAAATGAAACAGAACTTCAATATTCTTCTTCCTAAAAAGACATGCAACATATCATTATGGAGGCTTCAGCTTCATCCTTGGGCTCAAATGAATTTGTAAAAAAAAAAAGCAGAGGCAAATTCATAAAGTTATTTTACTGTGCATAATTATGAGTGATGACTGAGTAGCTGATTAATCCAAGTACAAGTACTGTCATATTTCCATGAAACAGCAATGTGGAATAATATATGTTATGTACATGATCTAAAATGAGAATTATAAAAATAAAAAAGATAGTTAGTACATAGAACATAGCAGTTCTCTTTTCTAAGCATAAAAGTAATTTGGACTTTCAGAAGAAATTGAACAAAAATACCCTGGTATAGGCACAGCTTTTTAATTGCACATAGCAAAGGTCAGTTACAAGAGAAAAATTTTAAACTTGAGTAAAACTTAAAAAAATAATTTCTCATACAGGAACTGCAAATCAGTTTTTGATCACCTCCTATGAATACCAACCATCCACCAACCAAAACAATCCTCCCCACCACTAGGAAAGACAAGCTGATGACACACAACTGGGAACAGAGCATTTGTACCCAGTGTACACTGCTCTCCTTGCAATCAGGACAGGAATGCTCACATTACCTTTATTCCAGGTGACCCTCTAACAATAGTAGTGAAGAAATTATAGCCAAGGGATCAGCACTGCCAGGAAAGCCCAGAGGGTAGAGATCCCACTGGCCTCACAAAGCTCATGCTAAATCTCATGCCAACACACTTAACATACAATAAAAACACTAAGGTTTGCATGAGGGTTTGCAATGTTTATTTGTGGGTGGTCTTGGGCAAGGCCAGGAGTTGGACTTTGATGATTCTTGTGGGTCCCTTCCAGCTCAGGATATTCTGTGAGTGAATAGCACAGGACACCACAGAAGAATGCTGGCCAGCAGACACTGGCACCTTCAAAGTGATGGAAAGTCAGAAAAAAAAAATACTTTACTCAGGTGTCAAAAAGAAGCTAAAAGCTTTTTTTTAAAAAACAAAAAACAACTAAAATTGACATCACCTACTCCAAAGGTTTTTAAGCAAACACCTGAATAATGAAAAATTTACCACATTCTATAGCCATCAGAACATCTCCAGCTCTTTAGCCTCCTTCTGTCCTAGCATCTACTAATGTTCACCTAGTGGGTGCCTCTTGGCAGCAGTCACTAGGGCCCTATAATAAGCATTGTCTCCCTAACTAGAAAGGCTGAGTGCCCCTGGTTTAAGGTTGTGTATTTTACTTCACAAGTTCAGATGGCTATGGTCACAGAGACATCATGATTTCCCACAACTCACCTGACAGGTAAGCATCACAAAGCTTTGGTGTCTTGATCCCCAGCCATCATCCAGGCAAAAAAGATACAAGAAACATAGCTACAGACTTTTAAACCATGTCCTTGTCTTCAAGTATTTGGAAACTAGTGGAAAATTTGATAAGAGACCATTTTAATGTGGGAATGACAGCATTTTCCAGATTAAAGGGAAACACCAGCACTTCATTATTTCTTGTTAATGCAAGATAGATGGGACTTATTTTTAGCTGCTATGTAAGAAATAAGTTTATTCTTGTAAGTTCTTATTTCTAAAGTTACCTCATCATGAGCTTCTCTAAGGCTAACTGATATTTAAGATGTACTCATTTGTATGTGTAAAACTTTTATATAACCTAAGCATAATATTGCCCAAAAGAATTATATTCTCTATTCAAATCCTAAAGTACTTATAGTTTTTATCTGCAATATTATATTTCTACAGGAAATTATTCCTATATCTAATGAATGCTCCAATATTGAGATAAAAATTCTTGCTTCTAATATAGCAAATTCTAAAACAGCAATATTGTATAATGTCATTATTAAGTGCAAATAAGACCATTCTATGAATAGAACCTGCAAGGTCACTTCACATAATAACTGGTTATCAATTTAGTATCAGCATTTAACTATCAAGTGCTGATTTTAATTGGGAAGTTAGTCAATCATCTGGCAGTGTTTAAACAAGCTGCCAGGCTCATAAAGACAATCAAGACAAACTCTCCAAGAGTTTAAAAAAAGTTAATTCAGTAACTTATTTGATATTTGCCAATATGAAGACTTTGTTTTACACAGTCTAACAATTATTTAAGTTTAAAAGAGTATATTTTAGGTTGGTAATAATATATAAAGCATTAGGGAAAACACATAAATGTTTCTGCAACTTGAGGCATCACTAAGACTGAAAATTTTGAAAACTGTGAAAACCATCAGAGAGTTCTAGATGCAGATTCTCTGTATTAAATTCAGTTATTCAGAATGATTGCAGTATTCTATCTTCCCTTGTATTCCTTTGCAGGCTGTCATGTTAGGTTAAATCCACAACTTTATCCCAAGACTAATCTTGGAGGGAAACTATATACAGAAAAATTTATTTTATTAGAAGAGTGGTGTGCTATTTCAAAACCTGACAGTAATCATGTTTTCAGTAGACTCACACTTAATTCCAGCATTGCTGGTGCTGCATGGCCTTGTGAAGAGGGAATAGAGATGCAAGAGTGAAGGCAATGATGCTCTGGCTCTTGCATAACTTTTTTGCTTGGCAGAATACTTTAAACAGGAATATTTATTGCTTTGCTCAAGAGAGCTCTCTTTGTGACCAAGAGAAGCAAGAAAAGGTCTTTGTGTTCAAGTGATCACCGACCATCACACACAACTGATCCAGTTCAGACATCTAAAAGATGTCTAGCCTCAGCCAGCCATGAAGGATTTCTCTGCATTTAGTGGAGAGTATCTTTAGCTCATGATTCATACTGAACTAAAACTGAAATCTGAGGTGGGATGAATCACACACACTAGATGTCCATCTCTCTACTTCAACTACTGTTTTAGAGAGGATGCTCACCTTTTAGGTGACTCATTATGAAATTCAGCCCAGCAGATTAGGAGATGGCAACATGATCAAGAAGCAAAAGGAAAAAAAAAGAAAGAAAGCAGCCAAACAAAAGCTTGGAGTACCTTAGGAGTACCAGAAATCAAATTGAAGTGTTTGTACTCTTTCATAATGCATCCTGTATATTAATGTATATTTACAAAAGGGACTGCAAAATCTTCCTACTGTGGCAGATACTGGACATGCTTATTCAGGATGCAAGACCTAGTAATACAGCATTTTAAGAAATTCTAAATGTCTAAAACTCTCTTTGTCCCTCATGCATTCCCTGTTTTTCTATGAATAGCAACAAAATATTAACAAAAATGCTTTGAAGGACTGCATTTCCATTTAAAAGTTTGTTTGCATGAGAGAAATAGTATCTTCTCATTAAAGAATTACCAGTTTATTATACTTTCTTACATGAAGTATGACTTTGGTGGGGATAGGTAAAATTATTGTATTGTTTAGTACTGGTTTTCCAATAAGGCTGTTAAAACTTTCTGCTGGATTTCTGAACTCCCCTTGGAAAACAGGAGTTTGAAGAGAGAGTGGTACAGATTAATGGTAGCTAAAAAATACTGGTTTCTAAAGGATTCAGGGAATTACTAACAACTACATTAAAATTCTGCAAGGAAACATCTGAGAAAAGCATTTCCATGTTTATTTTAAAAAATCAACCCTGAATTATGCTGAATACATTAAAAAATTATATCCCAGATCAGTGCAGGAGGACATGTGACTACCAAATACAAACTCTGCAATATTAGAGCCACCTGTCTCTCTTACTCTGTCTCTCCCCAGCAATTAGAAACCAAGAAAGATTTTACTAATACCAATTTATATGTGGCTACCCACATGTTAAATACAAGTTCAAAGGAGCTGGAAAAGTGGACTAATCATTAACAGAAGCCTTGTAATAATCTTGTTGGAACTGCTAGATATTGTTACTAAAAGTGATTTGGCATGCAGTAATTTTACAAAAGTCTTAAACATGTAAGATACAGAAGGGTTTTTTATTGGTGTACTGCTCTGACACTTTTATAAGTGTATAGACAGAAAATGAAATAACAGCAGTCTGCATAAAGGAAGAATATTTCTTTGTTTCACCTCTCTGTTAAATCTTGGTAAACCTATGAAGACACATCACAGAAAGCAAGTTACTACCATGGTAAACCTTTTCAAAATTCAAAAACTCTAAACCTATAATAGTCCTAATCTGAACAGCTGATCACAATTTGAAGCTATTCTAATGTATATCCAATTATAATCAGCACTATGATAATGGCACTGTCATTAATCCTCTGTGCTATTTCTCATTATTTCTAGAGACACTGCTAAAAGCAAATTCATGGAGTTATTTAATGGAGATGGAAAGTTTCAGCCTTTGTATTGCTCGAAATTTTATATGGCATGCCTTATTTTCAGGAATTTCAAATTTTGGCAATACATTTTCAACAAAAAAAAAAATCTTTAATATCTGGTTGAGGTCTGTTGTTTAAGTATGCAACAATTTTTCAGATATTCCATTCCAGACTGAAATCAGATCAGAAAAGGCAGAAAAGATTTTCTATGCAATAGCTTTAGGACTTTCTACTCCAGTCTCATCAGATAATTTGTCACTTCACACTCTGGAGCAGCAGCAAACTGAAATGTGTCAACAAAGCTGCTTTTTGTGGTCCCTAGGAAAAAGAAACTACTGCCTCTGAACGAAACACAAACTCTTCTGGAAGATTTCTCTCCTGACACACACTGTGGAAATGGATTTGACAGCTAGATGCTCCAAGAAGTCCCTCAGTACCTGAATGTGCCCTCGTTCAGAGCCACTGTGGTTAATCAGGACATTCGTAGGACCTGCACCAACAGAACAAGGAGCAAAAGTTTTAAATTAAAATTAAAAGAGAGTTGATTCAGACTAGGTAGAAGGAAAAAACCCAGACTGATAATGAGGTGGTGAAGACTCAAAGAGGTTACCCAGAGAAGTGGTGGATCCCCCACACCTGGGAACATTCAGGCTGTCTACATCCATACCCCACACATCCACCTTCATCCATAGTCATCCTGGACCTCTCCTCAGGCCTGGACAGAGCTTGGCTTAAAATGGTCATAATTTTCCCTCTCCTCTTCCAGGCATGGAGAGCCAAGGACAAAATGCAAATGAAGTTAAAACATTAACGAGTTTTCAAAAAGAAAAATTGGCGATGGGGAAAGAACATCACCACAAAAATGCAAGGCTTTTTCTGGTGCTGCAGCTTTCTGTCACAACGGTACTACTGGCTGCTTCCTTTTCTTTTGCCCTGTACCCAGGCTCTGCTGAGGAGAGGGGATGACTTGTGCTTGGCCTCTGTGGCAGGCTGTAATTTGGACACAGAAAGCACTGGAAGAGGCTGAAATAAGCAGGATGGTCCTGTAATGGCTGGCATGCTAAGGAGAGAAATCTTCCAGTGCCTTGTGGTCCCACAAAAATCATTGAGGCATGTATAACACAAACAGCAGTGACAGCCTAGCTCTACACTGCAAGACAGTCTGTCACTGCAAGACTCCTCTCCCCTTTCAGAAGACCTCTCCAAAGATTTAAAAACAGTCAACTTGGCATTGATTCAGTGGGATTTTTTTGAAATGCAAAAAGCAGGTTTCAGGATTGTAACATAATTCAATTGTTTTGACACCTGGTGGTGAAACAGTTAATATACTCTGCATTACAGTCTATCATCCAAAGAAAATAGGTGAGAGAAACAGTTGTTGACCTTCATTTATCAACATGAACTTGAATGGATTATAATTTGTTCTCCACATTTCTACTGGTATTTGAGAGGAAAACAACATGTGTCAAGAATATCTACCTGAATCGCATTTTTTTAAAAAAGCACATACAGAAGAGTTATTGGGAAAAAGAAAAATGTCAGGTTGAACTGATAGAAAAAGGTTTGGATAAGGAGATTGAGATCTCCTTAGAAGACAGGGAAAAGCAGTGACAGGAAGGGAAGAGAATAAAGAATAAAATATTGTGGTTAAAAACATATGAAATAATTTTACAGACAAATTGGGGCAGCTGTGACACTGACAGTGTTATTACTTGGAGAAATTTCAAGCCTGTGGTTTTGGTGATTGATTTTGCTTTGGTTTGGGGTTTTTTCTAAATTATTCCTATTATAACTATTAAGACTGGAAAGATACCAATCTTTCAGTATCTTCTTACTTTTAAGATAAAATACCATCAACTAAATAAAACAAATTTCTGGTCTTGTTCTTCATGGGATTTGGAACATTTGAATGAGCCCATCAGTATGTTTGACTAGCAGACCAGACTTCCTGGGTAGCTGTTATATTGCATGAATAAATGCAGGTTTTAGCCCACACAATACAGCTGAGCTGCAATTCTTTTAGCTGTGATTAATTTCACAGACTGTTTTACACCCCATAAATTCAAGAAGCATGACAGCAAGCCAAGGGAAGGGTTGTTTCAAGGCAAGCTCTTAGGACAGTAACACACATCTGCAGTTCTACTGCAATATAGTAAAGTTTATGTATTTCAGTTCAGTATCAATAATTGGCATACCAGCCCATTGGAACTGCACACCAAGGGAGTGCAATACCATGAGAGCTAAGTGATATACATGAAAAATTACATACATATTGATTTGGTAGATGAACACACCTGTCTCTTAACAGATACAAACAAGTAAGGGCCTGTAATCTTACAGTAAAGTTTGAAAAATAATTTAAAATGGCACTCAGATAAGTAAATTAATTAAAACATGCATGTGATACTTCTGCACAGTATTACCTTCCATGGCTTTGTTTCCCTGGTACTGGAAGCCTTCTGCCCTCAGTTGTCCTCTTAGGACATTTCCTAACTCTTTAATCACATCTTATATTAGACTGCAATCTAAACAGCATTGCTTTCTGATCAGCATCTCCCAGGTCTCCAAACAGTGGACCCCTGACCATACAGAGTGCAACCAGTGGGCACCAACCAACCCCATAAACACATGTTTCAGTGCACACACCTTCCTTGGGTGACAATGGCAAATCATTTCTGGCTACAGGCCAGCATGGCATTGCAGCCTCATGATACTGCACCACCAGTCCTTGATCAACCACAGATTTACTAGAACGGTTAAAAAGTTCAAAACATAGCTACTTCTGTAGCCTTTAAAAATTATGTACTTCTTTCAGATGTTTTGCTAATCTGTATTTTTTCCTACTGCACAGTGTCTACACTGTAAGACATGGAAAAAGCTTTCATATCACACAGCTCATTAGAAGCTTAAATGAACCAGTTTTAGATGTGTGATTTTGACCTCATTACTGTCCTCAATCAGTGAAATAAAAATGGTGGCTGTAGTAACATCATCTCTCGGATACATTACTGTGGGAATCAGCAATCAGATTCTGCTCCTCAGACAGTGAAACTGCTATTGAATATATTTGCTAGTACTAAGTTTGATTAAATAATAATAGAGAAAAAGGCTTTTCAGAACTCAATAAGCCAATCAAACTACCTCTGAGCAAACTGGAGAGATTTATGCTACCTGCATTTTGTCATAACCTTGGCCCATTTTCAAAAAGCTGTAGAAAAGAGACCCTTACTGACACAGTTCCTATGCCACTGCATAAACATATCTTAATCTGTTTGCATGTGACACACTGCACGTCACAATAAAACTCACCACGTGTCTGAAGTCCAGCTCTGAAGGTGAAACATATGCTTAAGATCAGTAACAATCTTTTAAAATACTCCTTATCTCCTGAATGAGATTATCTCTGTTTTTCACTTTCCCCACACTGGTGCCAGTCCCACACTGAGCACAGGATGAGCCACACTGAGCTGCCCCTTTCTCTCCACTGCCTACAGAAGGAGCTGAGGAAACTGCAACTCACCTGAGGCTTGGTGCTGAGCCCTTAAACAACCAACTGCACTCAGCCCATCCAACAGAAACTAGGTGGATTATCTATGGCTGCATTCAGTTTAAGAGATTTTCACTTTCATGTACTAGGTCATTTTCAGAACTTTATCCTTCCAAATGTATTACTACATAAACAAATATTATTTGAATTTCTAAAAATATAGGGATGCTTTCAGTTTATAAATCTTTAGTTTCCATGTATTTGTGGGTAGTAAATTTTCTGTGTACAGCTTGCCTGCTACATGTACTGGACATAAAATGTATGTTATTTTTGTGAGACCTGAGTGAGCAATACTTACCCCAAAGACTCAATAATTCACTAACAGATCAGAAAAAAGATGTTTCACCCAGAAAAAAATACAGAACAAATTAGCACTTAGACAAGTTTCCAACAAGCTTGCCAAGCCAATAATCTTCAAATTTTGCAGTGTTCAAGTGAAGCTATTCTAATTTATTGATTTATTTGTACTTGGCAAATAGACTTTGACTGCTTTTTAATTCAGTTTCATTTTTACCATTAAAACAATGGTAATTTTTTTTCCTGAAAATATGATGGGAGATGTCTAAAATCATGTTATCAAACAATTCTAAATTGTTTTGTATGTAATATTATTCTGAAGTAAAACTATTCTTAGAAGTTCCTGTTTCCCAAATCATGCAGCTCTATGGGATGCTGGGTTTTGATAGGTCTTTTATGATTAGGCAAATATTCCTTCTTTCATTTTGACATGTGTATCATATTAAATTCTACAACCTGCTTCTTGCTGCAGTATAAAACTGGAAGGTTGTACCTTCGATTTCTTTCATCGTGTACTTCCAATTAGTTTAATAATGTTCCCTGCACACCTGTAGAGAAATGGAGTTTTGAACAGAGGCAGAGTGCAGACAGAAGAAAAGATTTATCTCTATTTTCAACAGCAGGTAGGGGAAAAGCAATGTTTTACTCTTCTGTAGTCCTCTTCTCCCTTCCTTCCTCTACTTTCACTCCTCATAGATGCATGTAACACGATGTCAGCCTCCATCCATGGAGACAGCATGGAAAGATTTGGGCAAAAAGCTCTCCATGGCTGGATTGCTCCTACCTGCTCCTGGTCAGGTGAAAAGCTTCCTTCTAGCAGAAGGTGATGTGTCATTAGGCATACAATAAAAGTAATTTACCTTAAAGTAATTTCTCCTGAGTATCCTCAACTATCTTATGATCTACAGCATTCAAATTGGGAGGGTTTTTTTTTTTTTTAGCAGAAGATAAAGCAGACTTTTTTCAGGCTGTTTTTAGCCTGGTTTCCTATGGAAACAAGACCGAGCAACAATATAACACAGTCTGTGTGTCCTCTCCTTGTAATTTCTGAACTAAGTAGCCTGCTCTCAACTAAATGTGACTGAGGAGATAGAAATCTCAAAGATAGTTACTCTCTTATAAATTTTGAAAGCGGCAGCTGCTGGAGAGAAGAGAGACCAGGATCCTTGTATTAACATGCAGGGTGCTAACAATCTTATCAGCCCATTTCTGCTGTCAAGTGTGGCAGCCAGCATACCATCACCAGAATATATGCATATTCAGAGATAAAAGAAGACCTCTATAATTCAATTATTAACCAAGGGACATAAATCCACAAGAAACTGGTCCTCTTCAATTTTGGTTTTTTTAGGCTTTTCTCTTTTAACTAGACAGCCAAGACACTAGGCTGATGAGGAGGAAAAACTAAATGAAAAGAAGGAACAGTTTAAATGAAAACTATAAGCATACAAAATCCATACTGTAGCAAAAGAGTAAATAGGTGGAATAGAGAGTTTATCAGTTACTATATTATAAGGATGGACAGCTTTTAAGGTTATGCTGTACATATAAATACATTTACAATTTTACCAGGTTCAGAAGTTCTACTTACACACACACACACACAAACACAGATAGAGGAAGGAGACTATGAGCATCAGATTTAGCTGCAACTAACTAACATATTGAATGATTCAGCTTTTTCATGCAGATAAAAATGACATAAGGCTGAAAATCATTTCCATTTCCTATATTCCACAGCCAAGGAAAAACATAATGGTTAAAAAACTGGGACTCCCCCACCAAAACCATTTTTACATCTCTTGAGTGGTTAGTTTGAGATGGTCTAGCATAATTATCTATGCCATAATTTCTCCTAGCCTGTGTCAAAAATACTTCAAAAAACACCACCAAATACTCACTGATTCCCTGTCAAAATCCATGCATTGACTAAAGAAAGTGGTATGAAGAGTTATTTGTTACACAAAGTAGCATAATTGTTCATTATACATCCAATTGTCTGTCGGTGTTTACTATAAATAAGACTGTTCTGTTCCAAGATTTCACAAGAAAAATACATATTCCAAGCTTTCTGCCAAAAATTTTCAAAATCTAAAAAGTATTTCTCAGCTAGCAGCTCCTGAAATATAGTTGATGTTTGATCAGTATCAATTACCAAGGAGAAAAAAATTAAAGAATGGAAAAACAATTACCTTCATTTTCACTCATTTTTGCAGCAACTTTTTTTCAGATCTCTTCTCCCTTGCATCCCCTCTGCTCATGCTGGGAATCAGGTGTGTCCTGCCAGCAGGACTTGTTAATTCAAGGAGCTGCTGCTGTCCAATTAAGCTTGCTGCCAGATCACAGACAGCCAGACACTCAGGTACCTAATTCTCCTTCCTAGTTCAGCAGTAAATGCAACACCATTAGCAGCATAGTCTAGGTATTAATTCACTCATTTGTAGGCATGCTCTAAGGTTAATTCATGTCACTCCAAATGGAAAAAAAAACTAAAAGAAGTGAAGAAGAATATCAAGCACTTAAATTAGCCTCAGTGAAAAAACAGAGTTGCCTTTAGTCAAGGAAGCAATCCAGAAGACCTGAACTCAGATGAAAGTTTACTCAAGCAATCTACTTTTACTATTCAATAGTTCCTGGGTGCCTAAAATGTCCCTTTAATACATCCTCAGATATTTTCCAGGTTTGGGAATGCTGAGAAGCCAGAATTTAGCTAAAATGAAACATAAAAATCAGGTTAATAATCTCTGATCTACCTTCCATGGAAAACAAAATTCATTAGATATTTTCATGACACACTGGATCATAATCCAGCACGTTTGAAGTACAGTGTTAACCAACTTTTAAAATGTAATACAAAGTGCTTTTTTTTTTTTTTTTAGTAGCTGAATGTAGCTGATCATATTTTCAATTTGTAGTCTGCAGGCATTGTGCAAGAACAGAGTCTCTTGGTGTAATCCATAAAGAATAACTAAGAGCATCCCAATCATCAATGAGACTTAAGTTTGCTATAGATGGATATACCTCAGCCAGAGTAGCATTTAAAGAAAAATCAGTATCTTTATTCAGTGGATATACTCTGATTCAAGGATATACTCAGGATATTTTCAGACATAACAGTTCAGCTCTTTTCCTTGGCTTCTGCAATTCAAGCCCCTGTCTCCTACTACTCTGCAGGTTATGCAAAGCATGAGGCTGTGTGACCTGAGGGAGAAATCAGGTATGGGACACAGCTCCTGACACTGCTCACTGTATTATGACAGAAGTAGATAGTCAATCCAGGCTGATGGAGGATCCAATTAACCTCAGAGAACTGTAATGAAGTGGCCCAAAAGTAGCCACCAATTAGCAAAGGGACCCATATATATCTTAAGTGCTATCTCTCTCTAAATCTCCAAAGAGATATAAAAACAACTTTCCTAAGATGAAGACACTCTTTCTTTTAAAAATGTGCTTGGGATCACTCTTTTCCTTCAGGCAGCACTTGTAAAAATCCATCTGATGTTTTCAAGTCCCCCACATACACTTATCTAATGGATTCACTGCTGCTTTGAGGTGGGAGAGCTGAAGCTTTATCAGCAGCATCTAATTTCCCTGGAAAGTATCCTCACAAATGGGTTGTACATTATTCTGGCTGGAAGAGCCAGAGCCTCCTCCAGCCTTTCCTTAGTCAAGAGGAGAAAGAAAAAAAGAGCATGATTCTGTAGCTTTGAGGGTAGAGCAGCTGTGGGAGAGAGAAGTATGCTCCAGATCCTTCTGCCATAAATGTTTATGAAATGTATTCAGTAACAGATTAACATAAGGAACTAGACAGATCCTAGAAGCAGGCTTAAAGCCCTCAACTCCATGTTTGTCCCCCAGCAGCTCTGTTATCTTGAACTCAGTTCTCACCCTTCCAGCCTATACTTTCTTGAGTGCAAGATAAAGAGCTCCTAAGAAATTTGTATGCTAGCTATGTTCAGCCTCCAGTAGCCAAATCTTCCTTTTAATTTGTGGGTGTTTCAATTTCTTGGGTTTTTTGAATTCTTCTCATGATGGCAAAAGCAACTTTATTTCCAGCCTCCTTAAAAAAGCCATCCAAAGAAATAGATGACATAACAACATAATAAAAGGGACAAAATTAGCAGTCATGAAAAGTACAGAAGGCTTGGAATAAAATATATATTTGCTGGGAATAAAAGCAGTGACACCTCAGTAACAGTGGCACTTGAAAGAGAGATCTGCAGGCAGGGCTTTTTACAGACACAGAGGCCTGCAGGATACTGTGGTTACCTTGCTGCATACTCAATTTGACCTCAGTTAAAAAGGAAGGATGGGAGAGAGATGGGTGCTGATGTGCAGGGCACAGCCAGCATCACTCCCCCATGACTGAACAACAGGTTTACTGAGATCCACAGAACCTCCTCTGCACTTTGTGGATCCCCTTTGAGCACTGCAGCCCATGTGTGCAATCCTCAGAGTCAGAGTGTTCTCCAGTCTAGAAAGAGCAAATACTCTATGTCAACTAGCAGAAAGAGCAAGAACAATATTAACTAGAAAGCTTGTATGTTTATAAAATATTTAAATACCTATTAATATAGTATTTTGAACCAAATATAAAATGCAGAAGATACTTCAGGTAGTGTGAGAAGGAATTAAAAGATAAATAGAAAGCATAGTGTAGCATTGAAAGATGCCACAACTACAAAATCTATGTAACAGGTACTGATTGCTCCTTTCATTGTGTGATACATTTATTATCTAGAGCTTGATGAAACCTAGTGTCACTGACCAAGGCTTCAGCTTTTATCAGGCTGGGAGATACAGCAACACATTCATGCAGCTTTTATGATGCATATAGAAAATGAGAGGCAACAGTTGGATCTAGCAGCCAGGAAAATGGAATTTAAGCACTGACTCAAGAGTTACTGCACTCTAGTAAATATGTTTCTCTTGATAGTATTTTAATCAAGTGTTCTTGAACTTGGGCAATACATCTGCTGTATTTCCCAAGCTATCATACACAAAGATTCTCAAGCTGCTATAATTTATAAATGGACCTCACTCTGTCCTCCCAGATGTTATTAAATCCAACCAAAAGTGCCCATGTCACCATGCACTCCACTGCCTCTAGAGCAAAGACCACATTTCAAGTTAGAAAAAGGATACTGAGAAATTGAAATAATAAGGAAAAAAAACCACAAATGAGCAAAAAAATAAAAAAAAAAAAAAACCAGAAAAAAACAAACCAGAAAAAAAACATAAATACAGCCCAGAGAGATGATGCTCAGGAAGAAGGAATGAGAGTTTGCAGCATTTTGATGCTAATAATAAATACAAATTTAGAAAAAAACACAATTTCAAATTTTGCCCACAGCTCTTTTGAATGTCTGTATGCCCCTGAATGTCTAATACAGCAGTGGTTTTGTTCTATATGGCTAGTGATCTAGTACCATTTAATTAAAGCAATTACACTAGAAATTCATTTTCATGAAGGAATAACATGCTTTGCTCGTTAGACAGAAGCAGACAACTGAAAACTGAGTTGATTCCACATGATTTCAATTGCTAATTTTTAATTTTATGGCAGTCCTTGGATGCTGTGGCAACTTCATTTCTGCAATGCTTGAGTAAGGGCATATCAGGCTTTTCTTGGGCAAAAGGCAGCCCAATCACATTCTTCCATAGCATCTGGAAAGCTCACAACTTTAGGGCAGATTTTCAAAAGAGAATTACTTTTGTTCCCCACAAGTTTTATGGCAGTCCCCAATAATAAGAGCTGTTGAAAACTCCATCCTGAAAGCACAGCTTTTAGGTCACCAGTAATTGTTCATCAACCATTTCTTTCAAAGCCTCTCATCACCTGAAAAAACCTTTTCAAGAAACTACTTTATATAGAGACATAGCTTTTTTTGGGGAGCTACACATGTATATGAAGGGACAGAGTTTTTTCCCATTTAAAAGCAGTGCAGTCTACTCACAGAGAGCAATTGCAGAAAACACTGTTGAAATTACATGTGTTCTCTAGCAGTTTTCAAAGGGATCTAAAGGCAGACCTGGGGTATGTTTTATCCTCTGTCTTGTTGCAAAAACTGCCATTAGATCATCGCTTCCATTTTGTGAGAAATCTGTGCTCCTAAATAGTTTTTGTAGGTGGAGAAGGAAGTTTGCTTTGTTCCACCTTGTTGTAATATTGCTTGTCCATTGACATTGCCATTTAAAGAGCCACTGGCTGAAATCAAAGCCTTTACAAAAGTCATGCAATTCTTCATCTACTGCAGTCAGCTGAACTGTACCAGCATCTGCCTAACCTGAATAAATACAGAGGGGATGCAAAGTGGGATTCCCAAGTGGATTATTTAGACATGCACAGACTTGATGAGCTCAATGTTAAGGGTCTTCCTCATGTATTCTTGTGATTGTGGACTTGCTGGTTTTGGAGAGTTGCCAGAAAAAAATGGATGAAATTTTATGACCTAATTTACTGAACCACTCCCAAGATATATAAATAAGTGAAACCGTGGCTGAAGGTGAGGGTTTCCCAATTGCTAAAATGATTTAGCAATATTCAGAAATAAAATATAGATACAGCATCTACATCCCTGACAGGTAATCAAGATTATTTTTTTTCAATATTTATGTACGCTTCACAGATTTTTACACCTTCAGACTTTCTTGGTTGTTAGTTTGTTTTTTTTTTCATTTTTCCAGTCTGAGATTTTGCACTTGCTTTAACATTTTGTTTTCTAAGGTGCATAAAAGCTAAAGATATGTAATCTTAAAGACCTAAAGAAATCCCAAACCCACATATTGGGTTGATTTATTATATTTTTAATACAAAAGAAAAGGCACAAAATTCACTTTTCTGTGAGAGGCATATTAGAAATTCCATTGATCCTAGGAAAATACTTATAAATTGTCTTAGCAATGGTTGTATTATGAATTAAGCACGTCTCCATCAGACACTGCTCTGTTCCCAACTCTGAAGCAGACACAGAAGCATTGCTCCAAGAACCTTAGGAAGAAAGCAAAGTAATTCTTTCACCTCTTTCTCAGTGGGTAAACAGACAGAACACTCTAGCTTAGGCTAGCAGAGGAGGAAAGCAGGAGCTTTTATTGGAGACAATTTCTTCCATGTAAGCAAACTATAAAGGGTCTGCAAGTAAGCTTTAATTCACAGAGGGAGGGTCTGTATACACAGAAACCAAGAGCAATGAAATCTTCAGAAAGGCTGTAACAGGCAAGGAAGATTGCTCTTATTAAGCATAGTCTTAATTCTGTATATAATTAATATATCATTCTGTATTTAGGTCCCATTTCTGCAAATTTATATTTTAAAGACATTGTATTTGGTTCTTAAATCACAAACACTGTCCGGATGACCTGACAAACAAGAAGAAATTCCTGATGAAAGAACATGGTACACATATGCTGAAACACTTAAAAGAATCCAGCCTCACAATGGACTATTTCAAGGGCATCCAGGGAATAAAAAATATATTTTTTTAGAATGGGATATTTTAAGAACCAGCACAACAAAAAACAGGAAAGAAAGAAGAAACATTTTCCAACACTTTCTTGTCAATAGGGAAGAAAATCTCTCCAGCACATTGCACAGAAATAGAGAGCATTCTTAAAACTGACCTAGGGTATGGACAGAAGATTTAAAACAAGATAATAAAATTCTGAGATGTGTATAATTTCCACCACCCCCCCTACCCTCCCCAAGAATTTTAAATCCTGTCCAGCCTTTTAGCAAGAATCTAACTAGATTTAATTTTTCTGATTTTTCTCAGTTCCATTTCCCAGCCTGAGACACTTCACTCAATTTTTAACCTCACACTACTCTGCAGTCACCAGCTGTAGCATCCATCCTGCTGTCCAGTGTATGAAACACTATTACTGAGAGCACAACACATCACTGTGCTCTGCCTGCACACTCCCTATGTGCATTTTGCTGCTCACAAGCTCACTGCAGCTAAAAACCATTTCTTCTCAAAGAATTTATGTGCCTGAAAATTGGTAATTTCATTACTAAAGAAGATCCATCCTCCACAGTTAACTTGCTTTCAGTAATGGTCAGTGAAGCACAGCACCTGTGCCCCCTAAAGAAGTTTGGGAAAGAGCCAGATTCAATCCTACAGCAAACCCTTTGCTGGTTTTGGGAATCAGCAAGGAACTCTGCCTGCCTGCTAAGAAAACTGCAAGGGACCAGCATCAGAGAAGGAGGCAGAGCAGATTTCTCTGTAAAAAAGTTTTGTTAGGAGAAAGAATAAAAGAATGAGGAGTTTCTTATATTATATATAAGAATATATAATTAATTATATTATATATAAGAATATATAATATATATACATATATTTCCCACCTTAAAAAAAGGAGTTTTAGCCATTTATTTTTTCAGCCCAATGAGTGAGGTCCCTCCTAATTGTCTGATCTGTGGCCAGAGGCAGCCTAGGTGAAAACACTGTCCTTGGGTGGTGTATATATCACAGAAACATAGGAAGGGTTGGGTTTGGGTTGGAAGGAACCTTAAAGACCATTTAGTTCCAACTCCTCCTGCCATGGACTGAGACACCTTCCACAAGCCTAGATTGTTCAAAGCTCCATCCAGTGTGATCTTGAACACTCCCAGGGATGGTGCTGCTGAATTTCTTTGTAAAAAGAGCCCATGCAGCACTGGGGGGAAATGCTGTGACTTAACCAACTTCAAGGAAGATTTAGTCCATGAAACCAAAAGCAGCTAACAAAGCAACCTTGAATTGATGTCCATTACAAAAACAAATTTAAGTTTAGGACTCCACATGCTCCAGTGATCCAAGACCTGGGAGAGGAGGTTAACACAGTGTAGGAAGAAGGATGCAACTCTAATAATGGATACAAAGAATGGAGAATTTATGGGCAACAAGGACATTTGGCAGGATTCCCAAAATATGGAGTCATCTGAAATCAGCTCCAAGTGGGTAAATAGTAATCCTGGCAGGGGGACTGCAACCACCAACCCACAGACCACTGACCCAGGAAACCCACCAACCAAAAAGAAGAGAGAAACTGAGTACGCAAACTAATAGCATGAGAAATAAGAGAATCATAAACCAATAGAAGATAGAATACTAAGTACCAAGAGAGCTTGTGACCTGTATGCAGTGAATACTAATTCCAGTGAACACTAATTCCCTTGTTTGCTAAAACATATAAATAATTAAAACTTTTGACAATTGGTGTACATATTGGGTGGGTCAATTCCCATGTACCTCAGTGCTGAATGAAGTAATATCAGCTTTGTAACCTAACAAAGTGTAGTTGGAGAGTCTATTTTCCAGTTTTTGGTGACAACACGACATCCACGGTTTCTCTGAGCCATTTCCATTGCCTCACTGCCCTCAGAGTAATGAATTTCTTCCTGATATATGATCTAAATATACCCATTTTCAGCTTAAAGCCACTCCCCTTGCCTATCACAACATGTACTTATAAGAAGTTCCTTTTCTGCTTTCCTGTGCACCCCCTTTAGGTAATGGAGGTCTGCTTTAGGGTCTTCCCAGAGCTTGCTCTTCTTCAGGTTGAACAACCCCAATCTGCTCAGCCTGCCTCCATAGAAGAGGTACAATTCTATGATTCTATACACACTTAAATATATATATGTAGATACACACACATATATATATAGTATATGTAGGTAGGTATGTATGTATGTATGTATTCATATACAAACCTATAGATATCTATTCCTGAGTTTCAGTGACCAGTTCAGAGAATTTTAACCAGAGAATTATGTGCTCCTGCTGGCCAAGACTAGGGATAGGATCTTTTGGTTCAGAACAAGTGTTTATATAAGGGCTGTCTAGTGGTCCCAAGACCCTACAAACTGGGGGTGAGCATGAAGATTCTGCTCTCTAGGGATATCTGACTCCACTCCATGACTCCTTTTACCCTCACTAATATGGGGAAAATGAGGGCAACTGCTTGCTCCATTGCCTAAAGAATGATTTCAGAATTATTTCAGCCTATGAACAAGGCACAATGAGCTGTTTTCATGAGCTGGTATTAAAGAAGTAGCTGAGGACTAAGCTGAGAGAAGTCTCTTTGGAAATGAACTGACTGGATGTTGATCAAGGTTATATTTACTGGAGGGCAGAAAAGGAGCCCAGAAAAGGAGAGACTGCAGGGGAAGTGTTAATACTGACAGAAATTGGCCACCCCCCAAAAAAAAAAAAAAAAAAAAAAACAAACTAGGAGAGGTACTTCCTCACAAGAAGGAAGGAGCATTCAGCTGACTGTCAAAGGGGAAGAGGGAGAGCACTATCACAATGTTGAGGAAAGAGGATAAATTCAGTGTAGGTGCTAGGGGAAAAGATTTAGGTTCCCCATATAATTGGGATTTAGCATTTATAGCAAAATAGCAAAATAAAATAAATTAAAATAATTTAAAAAATAAAATAAAAGGCTGTGTAATGAAGCCTTCTATTAAGCACAATTATAAAGCACTTAAATAGCATCTTGCTCCAAGACTATTTTAAACTGCCTTAAGTAGACTCTTTCATGACAAACCTTTCTGGGTTAGGCTAGGACACATCCCTGACTGCTGTATTAGGATACAGGCAAGGCACAGCAACTGCTTTTCAGTAATCTCTGGTAGGTGTGGTAGCTTTTTAACTGGTTTGTGCTGCAGTACTCCTGAGAAAGGCTCACCTAGAGGCCAGATCACCATGATAGTTGTAGTACCTACAGTGCTGGATCTCCCTTTTGCTATTTTACTGTGTCTTATGACATACATAAGTACTTAAAATCCCCTGGTAGGTGATGATCAGGTAAAAAGATTACATCTGTCAAATATGTCAGATTTACTTTGGGAAATACTTTTGAAAATACTGGATCTTATGGCACATAATGATAGCGTCCCTGATTCAGATAATATTGTAATTAAAAGACTAGGAGGTAGAGAATTGAATTTTGCATCTTTTACGTCCTCATCTTGTGGAACTCGTAACTTTTTATCAGCCCTTCAGATGTGGCCACATAAAAACACACTGAGAGCAGATTACCATTAATGCTGGCTAACAAAATCCCCAGCTTAACACACTGCATTATTGAGTGAAGATGGAAGGTGGAAGTCCAGGGGAAAATAGCATACACACAAACTATGTAATAAAAACCTCAAGAAAGCAAACACACCACAGTTGGATATTGTCATAAAATTCCCAGAAACAGAGAAAGCAGATATACAAGTTTCATACATTTGAAAGTTGCATATGTCTTCTAGTGCCAACATTTCAGACACTTAAAAATAATTAGAGTGATGTAGGGCTATTCAGTGAGGCTCACATAATTGTGGGGTTTTTTTTTAATAAATGGGTTAAAGTGTGGAAAACTTAAGTCACAGAAAATTTTCTTAGAAAATCACAAGCCTCTTAAGACTGACACAGATTGGTCCCTACAACATGAGGGCAAAATCAAAGAGGTGATACAATATGTCTCACCCTTCAAGTTTTGTCTGGTTTCAGCACTTTCACAGCTAAGTTAATTCAATGTTGCTAAATAACAAGAGAACTGAAGAAAAAAGGAAAATATTCTAACACTTCAGAACATAAATTCTATATTTCTACACAGCATCTCTAGAATATTCGGATCTGAGGAGTTTGTTGCTGAATATAAATCTCCAAGTAGGCACAGTTACACACTTCTACCTTCCATCACTACGGTCCTAAATCAACTGT